>NC_058130.1:346443002-346462455 GCF_016433145.1 Gracilinanus agilis | reverse complement strand
CTCTCTCTCTCTCTATCTCTCTCCCCCTGTCTCTATTTCTGTCTCTGTCTCTCTCTCTTTCCGTGTCTCTGTCTTTCTCTCCCTCCCTCCTTCCCTCCCTTTCTCTCTCACTCTCTCTCCCTCCTTCTCTCCCCTTCCCTGTCTCTCTGTCTCTCTCTCTCCCTCTCCTCCTCTTTTTCTCCCCTTCCCCTGTCTCTCTGTCTCTGAATCTGTCTCTTTTTTTCTGTCTCTCTCTCTCTCTGTCTCCATCTCTCTCTGTCTCTCCCTGTCTCTGTATCTGTCTCTCTCTTTCTCTCTGTCTCTGTCTCTGTTTCTCTCAATATGTGTATATGTATATATTAAATCTCAGAACTTTTATGGTAGAAAAGAACTGGAAATAAAGTAGATACCAATTGACTGGCATATGACCCAAAAAACAAAAAAAAAAAAGTTACACGTGAATATAAAGGAAAATAACTGCACCATTTAAAAAATCAATATGAAGAACTGAAGAATTCAGAGAAATATGGGAAGGGATATGAATTGATATAGAAAGAAGCAGAATGAGCAAAGCAAATATTCCCAGTGATAACAATGATTTAAATAGAAAGAACAATACAATGAAATTCAAAGTTATATAATTGTGATGACCAAGAAGCTTGGGGCTAGACAAGCAATATTTTTTTAAACCCTTACCTTCCATCTTGGAGTCAATACTGTGTATTGGCTCCAAGGCAGAAGAGTGGTAAGGATAGGCAATGGGGGTCAAGTGACTTACCCAGGGTCACATAGCTGGGAAGTATCTGAGGCCAGATTTGAACCTAGGACCTCCCGTCTCTAGACCTGGTTCTCAATCCACTGAGCTACCCAGCTGCCCCCTAGACAAGCAATTTTTAAAAATCCTTCCCTCCCTCTTTGCAGAGGTAGGGAACTATAGAAAGGCAATATGACACAGATATCCAACTTAGTTTGTATATTCATTGATTTTGCTTGACTATTTTTTTCTTCTTCTCTTTTAACTTTGAGCACAAAGGATGGCTAACTAGGTGAGGGATATATTTGGAAATGAAAGTAATAGAAAAACAAAAAGCATCAATAAATTTTTAAAGAACCTTACCTTCCACCTTAGAATCAATACTATGTATTGGTTCCAGGACAGAAGAGTGATAAGGGCTAAAGTGACTTGCCCAGGGTCACACAGCTAGGAAGTGTCCGAGATCAGATTTGAACCTAGGACCTCCTGTCTCTAGGCCTGGCTCTCAATCCACTGAGCTAGCCAGCTGCCCCTCAATAAATTTTTTTTAAAGAAAGCTTATATTAAATTATCAAAGCCAGGTAAACAGATAAGATTTCTTTCTCTTTTCTTAAGAAAAGTAGTGGAGGCAGTGAGGTGACTCCGTAGATTGAGAACCAAGTCTATAGCAAGGAAGTCCCAGGTTCAAATCTGGCCTCAGACACTTCCTAGCCATAAAACCCTGGGCAAGTCACTTAACCCCTATTTCCTAGCCCTTACCACTCTTCTACCCTGGAACCAATACATAGTACTGATACTAAGATGGAAAGTAAGGGGTTTTTTTTTTAAATAAAAAAAGAAAAGTAATATCATTCAAGTTCCCTACCAAAATAGGTTTCTTAGAACATTAACCACTTTTATCAAACCCACAAAATTAATCCATTATCATTTCTTCCTTTTCAAACTGAACTTTAAAATTGTACTTTTCTTGTGAATGTGTTGAGGACATACATTCTAACCAGTCCCTGAGAAGTAGAAAGAGGAGTGTAATAGCTATAATTAACTGTGTTTATAAACCAGACAGATCCTCGTTTCTATATAAATACCCTGCATGAAAACCCTTGAAGGAAGGCCAATTATATTATAAAAAGGTTTATCTCTATGACATTTGTCTGAGAGGAAAAAAAAATCCTGTAGTTGCTATTTGAAAACTTCCATTATTTCTTGGAATAATATTGCATCGTGTATTTTCTAAGAGATAAAGAAGTACCTTGAGCAAACATGATGCAACATGACCTACTAGATCAGATAACTTTCTGTAGAAAACAAAAGATGAAAATACATATTTGTCTCCCTTATCATTACACTGTGAGCTCCTCAAAGGCAGGAGTTATTTTGTACCTTTCAAGCTATCCCCATAGCTGAGCATGGTGTCTGGCACATAGTAGGCATGTAACAAATAATTATTGACTGACTGGCTGGCTTTCATTCCTATCTGTCATCAAGAGGGCACTGCTGGGGGCATCTAGGTGACTCAGTGAATAGAGATATTTCTAGAGACAGGAAATCCTGTGATCAAATATGTCCTCAGACACTTCCTCACTATGAGACCCTGGGCAAGTCACTTAACCTCAATTGCCTAGCCCTTACCATTCTTTTGCCTTTGACCTGATGTTTAGTATTTATTCTAAGATGGAAGATCTGAGTTTAAAAGAGAGAGAGACAGAGTGAGAGAGAGACAGACAGAGAGAGAGAGAGAGAGAGAGAGAGAGAACTGCTCAAACACACAGTATCTGCATTGATATATGTGAAGTGACCAGGCTACATGAATCAAGAACTGCCAACCAATCAATTCACCCACAGCAACTAATGCCATTTGAAATGAATGGAATAATTTGATCAATCTGGTTTGCCTATAGTTATAATGAACGTGATGATGATTACAATATTACCTAAAAGAACTGTGATTTAAATACATTTTATTTATCTTATTAAATATTTCCCAATGACATTTTAAAATTTCTTAATTTTTTATTTATAACTATTGATTTGTTTATTTGTTACATTAAAATACCAAGATAACTCTCTCCTTCCTTTCCCTCCCTTCATTAGAGAAGGCATCATTTGCTAAAAAAGATATATGTATATATAAAATTATGTCTTACTTATTTCTATTTATTGGCTACTAATCAGTTATTCTCTGGAGGTGGACATCCACAAGTCATTCTTCAAACAATATTTCTGTTGCTATATAAAATGTTCTCTCAGTTCTGCTTCTTTCATCCTTCATAACTTCATGCAGGGCTTTCCATACTTTCTTAAATTAACATTCATTTTTTTATTTTGAGTTTCAAATTTTCTCCCTCTCATTTCTTGAAAAGGCAAGCAACATAATAGCTATTATACATGTCAAGTCATGCAAAACATATTTCCAGTGTTGCAAAAGAAAATACACCAAAAAAAGTATGCTTCGGTCTGGACTGAGAATTCATCAGTTCTCTTTCTGGAGGTGGAAAGCATTTTTCAACGTGGGTTCTTTGGAATTGGAGGAGCCATGATTTTATGAATGCTGAGATTTATGAACCTAGATTTAGATCATGCCTCTGACACTTATTGGGCCACCTTGGACAAGTCACTTAACCTCAGTGGAACTCGTTTTTCTCATCTGCAAAATGGGGAGATAACACCTATAATAAATATCTGACAGGATCATTGTGAAGAACAAAGGAGATGTTTCAAAGCACTTTGTAAATATCAAAGCACTATACAAATGTCAGTTGTTATTGTTGTTATTTTTCGTAGTAGTAATAACAATAACAACAATAATAATAATTTCAGCATTCCTTCCAAACACATAACTCTTAGCCCCTTTATGCCATAGAATAATGGTGTCAAACTCAATTGGAAATGGGGGACACAAAATCAAACATAAGGATCCTTGTAGGTTGCATATTGACTTAGAAAAACTCATGATAACATTATCTATGTTCTATTGAATTTTTATTTATGTAGCAATAGGAATAGACTCTGACATGTAAAAAAGACCCAGATGCTGGGGCTTTCCCTTGTACCTCTCAAAAGGAGGCAGAATAGAAATCTGTAGCCTCTTCTCTATCCTTCTCCAAGAGAGATTCATTCCTGCTAGGATAGGAAGAAGGAGATTAGAGCCAAAAAGTCACCACTGCTTAGAAAGAGGGGGTACTGGGCTAGAATTATATCTGTCAGCTCCCTTATATATTATTAGTCTTAGGGATATGATCAAGTTCTATCTGGCTTCTGATCATTTTATCATTTCTGGGAGGAAGATGTACTCCAAGCTCTATATCCAAGACTGAACCCCATTTCTACCACAGACACACAGAGTGAATAGCAAAAAAGTCCATTTATCCAAATAATAGCAAATCACTCATCAGAGAAGGTATACACAGGAGAATATAGACCAGACAAAACAGAGTGAAGGAGGTTTCCCATTAAGAATAAGATAATTTAGGGGGCATCTGGGTAGCTTAATGGATTGAGAGCCAGGCCTAGAGATGGGAGGTCCTAGGTTCAAATGTGACCTCAGACACTTCCCAGCTGTGTCACCCTGGGCAAGTCACTTGACCCCCATTGCCTACCCTTACCACTCTTCTTCTGCCTTGGAGCCAATACACAGTACTGACTCCAAGACAGAAGGTAAGGGTTTTTTAAAGAAAGGATAAGATAATTTAGCTCAACCAAGAGATAGAGTCCTAGATCTCACTAAAGAGGAAAATTTCTCACAATCTCTAAAGTAGAAACTTGGAAATAAGGACATGATAGAGACTGCCCACTTCTAAGATGCCTTTCCAAAGTCCTTTCCTTCAGCAACCTAAAGTGGGGTTGGCCTCTTCCATCTTCTCTTCTGAAGCTAGAAGACAGCTCAACATTATGCTCAAAGAACCTCTAAAGAAGAGCCTGTAAAGGAATTGCCTGAGAATATAAGCTCTCACCTCTCTCCCACTTCACCCAACCTCTCATGACAGTCTAGTCATCCATCTCTACCAATAAAGTAAAATAAAGCACCATAATCTCAAAAGATTCAAATCTGCAAAGTGACCCAAAAGACAATGAAGAAACTCATGGTAGGTACTGACAAGCTGCAGCATCATTTCCAATAATGGTCTGCACAAAAGTATCATAAAAGACATCAGGAATATATTTTTATTTGTTGTTCAATTGCGTCTGACTCCTCATGACCCCAAGGATCATAGCTATCCATGGGGTTTTCTTGCCAAGGATGTTGGAGTGGTTTACTTCTCAGGGGATCCAGTAGATTCTGTTGTCAGGCAATTAGGTGGTTAAGGGTCTTGCCCTGGGTTACAAACAAGTATCTGAGATAGGATTTGAATTCGGGTCCTCCTGACTCTAGATCCAGGGTTCTCACCACAGAGCTGCAGCTACCTCTAAGGCAAAAGGAAATAGGCATGGGTTTATCATATAGTGTGAGCAGAAGACAACAAATATATATAATCTGAGGGCTCCACTGAGCACTCGATTGGTCTTCTTTGGAAGATTTATAGAAAGGAATGGAGAAAAATAACAATAGACAAACAAGTATGAAAAGGTTACAATTTGTGCTAGTGAAGGAAGTTCCCATGCCAGTGAGGTTACAAATCCAGCTAAATATTGATGAAGTTTAATATATGCCACTAATATCAATTTCAAAATTCATGTTCCTTACAGGGACTGTGTAGTGAATGTCTCATGAGGCATGTAACTATGTGCTGGGTGCTTGATATGCACATTAAAAAATCTGACCCAATCTTGTTTAGTTAACAAAGAAAACAAGGCAAATACACACAACAAAAACATGCTGAAAAGAGTAACACTAATATAATCTCTCTCTTTGTTCCTGTTCTAGTAGAAGAGAATCAAGAACATCCTTTCATAGTACTAAGGGAAAATGGGGTCTTAATATGCTATGATCATGCTATGATTTCCTGCAAGGATATTTTTGCTGACACCTGGTAATCCTTTGCTGAGGAGTTGGTGGGGTTAAGTTTACAGCAAAATCAGAAGTGTTTTGTGTGTTTTCTGATAGGAATGTACTCATGAAAATTCCATAGCTTGCAAGGACTTGGAAGCATCTATGCTTTCAAAACCAATCCAAACACTCAAGCCAATAAACTATCTCTCTCTCTCTCTCCCCTGCCCTGGAATTTGCCAAAAATAAAAAATAAAAAATACACTCCAAGTCCCTTAAAATGTATTCAAAGTTTTTATTTTGTGTTATGTCCTATCAGGGGTGAAAATCTGAATACTGTGAGGTGGAAAGTAAGGAAAGAAGAAAAGTGGGAGGCCAAGAAATGTAGCCCATTTTCCAAAGGTCAATGCTACTCTGGTCTTCAACCCTCCCACCTTCTTTTATAGATCTAAACACACCAACTAGATTAAACAGGAGTGTTCATCCATCTCATCTAGCATGCTGTCTTTAGTCCTGGTCATTTAAGGTTATCTCAGGAAGAAAAAAGAATTCTCCCACAATGCAATGCTATTCCTAAAGGGAAATTTTGATTTTCCTCTTTATCTCACAACTGACAGTAGCCTTCAAGATCCCAAGGTCACATCCAAGAAGCCCTTAAAATTCTTATTTCAATATGTATTATATTATTTCTATTTTTAAGAGAGTTTTCTTAATTTCTCTTTTTCTCTTTTAGTGGCAAGGGAGCAAAAAGATTTCTGAGTAAGAGCCCCAGGGCTGTGCAGGCTATCAGTTGGTAACAAGTTAGGAGGGTTGGTAGGTGAGGGGCAGACAGTTGAAAGGGGCTTTTATCTCTAGCCTTCATAGCCTGGCGAGCTAGGCAGGAGTTTGATTAATCTATTGATCTTCTGTTCTTTCCAATATTAGGAAAAGGATAGGAGTATAACCATGGTGCTAGATATCATGGTACGGGTAGTAAAGAAGGTGGTGCCAATTTATCTCAGACAACTCCCACTACCAGAGACCTTCAATGAGATTTTACATCTCACAGTTTTGGATTATCTCTGGTTAGTACTGCTTATGGGAGTATTTGTGCTGTCCACATTGTTTCAAGAGTACCAATTGTATCAAGTATTTAGTTTATTCCTTACTAAGAAAAGGAAACAACTAAAAGAGGAATTAATGGAGACTAGAGTTGTATATCTTGAGGGTTGCATCTCCCAATTGACTAAAACTATTGTCCACCAAAATGAAACTATCACTAAAGTTGAAAATAGTATCTCTAAACTGACTAAAACTATTGACCAACAAAATGAAACTGTCTCTCACTTAACTCAAATTGCCTCTCCTACTGTTTCTAACTCTCTCACCAAGGCAGCTAAAACCAAAACACAAAAGAAAGAGCCTACTCCCTTTAAGAGAAGTACCAACTTTTAATCCTAAAAAGAAAGAGTTAGTAATTATTGGCACCAAAAACCATTTACCCCTCAGGATATGGAGTGATTTAAGTGCAGCACTTCTTCTTTTGAGGAGGATCCCATAGCTGTAATAAAAAAAAGCTAGAGATGATCTGCAGGCAATTTGATTCAATCTGGATTGATTTTGAATATCGTCTGGATGAGTTACTAACTAAAAAGGAAAAAGATAAGGTTATCAGACTTACTAATGAGGCTAATTGGGCAGTCAACTGGCCAGAAGTTGACCCTCATTGGGACTATAATGATCCCCAGGACTATGCAAGATTATTTCAAGCTAGGAAGGCAGTACTTGATGCAATGAGAATGTGTTCTGATAGACCTGGTACCTGGACAAAATTTGAAAAGCTAAATCAATAGATAGGAGAAAATCTTTCTCAGTTTATGGGTAGACTTATAGAACTGGGAGGAAGACATATAGGCATAGACTTGACTAGAGAAAGAGATATTAGACAATTGAGAAGGCAGTTTGTAAAAATTGGTGCAAAGTAGTCAAGGACTACCAGTTGCCCTAACTGGTTGAATATGGACCCTGATGAATTAAGGAGGATGGCAGTTTATGTTTATAATGGGCATGAAATGAAAGATGCCAATGATAGTGATTTGGTGGATATATTAAGAAAGGAGATAAAAGTATTAAAGGGAAAAATTGATAAACTTGAAAAGGGAGAAAGTTTTGGAGTAGCTATGACTCCAGTTTGAGAATATACTAACCAGAAACCAACTTGTTACTTGTGCAGAAAAAGGGGACACCTAATGATTAATTGCAGATGCTGAAATCAAATATTCAGTAATTTTAGAAATAATGTTGAGAACTTTAGGAATAACTATTCTAGGAACAACTACTATTCTAGAAATAATAAGAACAGAGGCAATTTCAGAAATAAAAATTATGGAAATTATGGGAACTATAGAAACAATAACCAAGCTGAGACAAATAAATTATTACAATACATCCATAATGGGGCACATTCATGCAATAGTCAAAATGTAAATCCTCCTCAACAAGAGGAATCTCAAAGAGGTGCACCTGGACCTTTATGAAGGTGTGACAGGGGAAAAGGAACTCTGGAATCAAAGAATGAAACATTTCATTTTCCAGATACAGATATAATTATGCCAATCATCCCAGTCCATTCTCCTCTAGATAGCAACAAACCATATGTAACACTGAAAGTAGGGAATACATTATATAATTGTCTTCTAGATACTGGGGCATCAAGATCTGTACTAATGAGTACACCTGATCCTAACTATAATTCTATTGGCTCTATTAATTTAAAAGAAGCAAAAATTAGTGGTTGTCTCTGTGTACTTCTTACCCCCTCCTTGTTCTCTATAACATTTAACTACATTCAATACCTTCAAAAAAAAGTTGACCTAATATTCCAAGCTATATTGAGTTCCTTAAATTTTAGTGCCCCAAGTCATATACATAAATCTTTTGGGACCTGAAAAATTCCTATTAATCTTACAATTAAAATTAAGATAAATTATGCAATCTGATTTTTTTCAATAATGATTCCCAGTGACATGTCATTAGACTTCTTCAATGTCTGGAATGCCTACAAGGATGAAGAAAAGTTCAGAAGGTATTGCAAAGAACCCAAGTCACTGTCATTGAAACCTTTGCTATTCCCTGTACCTAAGACCTCAGGCAGTTTATAGTATGGCCCTGAAAGGAATTAAATTAAGGGTTTGACTAAATAAGTGAGAATTGTAAATTAGTATTGTGTTCATCAATTCAAAAATATCATAGCCCAAGTCAAAATTACTCTTAATAGCTTTTATTTACAAAGAGGTGGAAAGAGTGAAAGTAAAGAAATACAAAAAGAGGGTAAAGAAGATGTCTACCTTATCACACTAAACATTGCTCTGGTGCTCAGCTCAGCCCAGTAGAGCTTGTTAACCCTAGACCAGAAGACCCAGGGTTCCACCCACACAGCCTCCTCCAAGGGGGAAAGGCCTCTCCAAAACTAATCTCTCTCCAGAAGCCAGAAAAAGAAGGACAGCTAAGCTACTCACTCACCCAAGAAATAGTCCAAGAGCCAAGGTCCAAGTCCAAAGTCATAGCTCCAAGCCACAGACTCAGTCCAAGATCCTCCAAGCTCCAGATTCAGGCTGAAGAGGACTACAGCCAAAGAAGTTCAAGACTTTTTACAGTCACTTCTTGTCCTTCTCCTCTTCACAGGGGCCAATCACAGTTTCCAAATTGCCTAGCACTGCCCAGAGGGGCAGTATCTGTGAATCCACTTCTCACCCTCTAAAAGTGTCAACTCTCATCAAAGAATTCACAAGTTTCTGATTGATTGGGTTAAAAGGATGGAGCTCTCCAAGTAAGTGACTTATGAATTCTCTTACTTCTCCAAATAAGTGACTTGTGAATTATCTTACCTGATAACAAAGTGTTAAGTAGGGTTTAAGTAAGTGTTAAGTAGGGGTGTTTTCAGTTTTGGGTTGATTAAATTAAAAGTTGCTGATTGATAGACAAAGAAAGTTTGATTCACACTTCACAATCCCCCCTGTGATTCTTTGGGAGACTAGTCTCCCCAATGAATCATTTAACATAACCAGCTTATATCTCTAAAGATATTCTAGCTAAAAGTGCATACTATATTTCACTTTCTAGGAGGAAACTACAATAGTTAAAGATAAGAGGAATAAGAGAAGAGAGAGAGAGCAAAACCAATGTTTGCTAGGCACATTGACAAAAAGCCAATTAAGGTGCAGTCCCCTTTGGCATAAGAGTTTACATTCAGAATAAATGTGTTCAATCCCCTTCAGTTCAATCAATTATGCCACAAAGTTCATTCTGGATCTTCTGATGCAGTGGAGGTTTCTTTATGGCACTTTCTCCAAACAGTGCATTTTCTTGATTTAAGGAGTTAATGAGCTTCTTTTCCTGAAATTTTTCTTAAAAAATTTTAAATCTTGCATTTTATGAAAATTATACAGCCCAATGCAAAAGAATTACCCAGAAATACATAGCACAAAATACAAACAAAAAACCTGGATTATTTAATTAGGAATATAATTCACAGTGCTCTTCCACAAAGAGCCCTTGTCTCACAGTCTTGTTCTCCCTTATTCTAGATATTCAGATCTGCAACCATACCATAAAAACCAATTTAGGGACATCAGCCCACATGTTCTGCTTTCTCCTTACTTTTTACCACTGCCAGCAAATAGCATCAGAATGAATTGATGATCTTATTAAGATTATTGATAACAGCTAATACCTTCTTGTTCCTACAGCTCAAATGCCCTCTCTTCTTGTCTCTTGACTCTTACATAGGATAGCATACAGATCCAACAAAAGAAAAAAATTTTAAATAGTCTTTTCCTGATTCAGTATTCCAAGAATAAGTAACATCTGTAAAATGTTCATTGATTCTAATGTTTACCTCATAGAATTGCCTAATGCTTTCATTAATTTTTCTATAACTTTGGACCCCACTATTTGAGAACTAAGGAATAGCTTTCACACATAAACTTTATAAACCAAGCTTTATTGAAGTCTAAAATATTCATGGGCCACCATGGCCAAAATAATCCATCACCTGTTGGCTAAGATTGTGGAACCAGACTTCTCTACTTTTAGCTAGGCTGGTTCTTGGGCAACGAAAGCAACCAAAGATTTTTCAGCTTGGTCAAACCTAGCAGAACTTGTACTTTACTTCCTAAGCCCAAGGTCACCTCCACATCATGATGAGAGACAGAGCAAGACACTTGTTGAGATTCAATGAGAAAGAAGATCAGAAGGCATGAGAAAAGTAAGTTTAGGAGACAGCATCCCACACGCAGAAGGATCCCTTGCTGGAGTTTAGAAGAAATATATTAGTGTAGAGAGGTAATCCAGCAGGGCTATGTATCCACTAATATGATTTATCAGAAGTCATGAGGTATCTTAGGTTGAGAATTTATTACAGGAGACATAAAAATGTTCTGGTATCTATTTCCCTCATTTTCATTTTCTTGTATAGGTATGTTATCAAATCCTGGTGGATCATTCCCATTGACCCTTCCCCAATGAGATCACAGGCCTAGAGGGATAGGGCCACTTAGACCCCAGGGAAAATAGAAAAAATGAAATAGGAGCATTCCTCCATGGTATGTAGTCATACCAGTCTATGCTCCATGCAAGCCTATGTTTCCTGCCTAATCTCAACTATCCAAGAATATTTAACCTAATCAAAAAATTATGTAATTTTGTCATTCCTCAACATTCCTCCTATCCCATTAATAGAACTAGTGTGCCCATGTGGGATGCTGTAACAGTCCTTTTGTTATGGGGGTGGAGAACTGAGTGACTCAACAACTGCAATCATGAGTGAATTGAGCAGACCATCCCACATGGTAATAACAAATTTATGAGCATCTTAGAAATCACTGTTTTGTAAAGGCCTTTGACTTTTTTGGCTCTGGAGCTTGTCAAAGGGGGGCAAACAATGACTTCATAGGATTGATCGAGTATTGTCTGGTGGTATCCCTATATTTAGTAGTCATTTAAATTATATACTTCAGAAGAGATCTTGTGAGTTGTGGAAAATGAGTTTTATATCAGCATGTTCATGACCATAGAAGTGGTCCAATAAATCAGACTGGTCCTAGGCCATGCCTCTGTGGTAATCCACCAGTCATTTAGCTTCACCTTGGGAGCAGATCATTCATTTCTACTCTCAATTTCCTCAAGTTTTGATCCTATTGAGTGGCACTGATAGTTCTTAGTAGAAAGTTTATTAACAATTTTTATTAAAACCTGAATAAATGATATCTTCCAAGTCTTTTCCATCCGCCTTCCTGTTAACTCTGAGGAAGCCCATGAAATTTTTAAAATGTGTTTTGCTCTGGTTTGCTCCTATCACAAAATATACAGAAAAGTGTTATTGATTTATTTTCCAATTGCCCAGGTTTTCCCAGGCCATAACTGCTGCACTCAGAGACTCTGACAGACAGTGTTATGATTAAAAATTTAGATAGTCTCAGATACACAAAGAAATTTACAAAATGTGTTTGTTTTTTATTCTTTCACCCTAAGGAAGTGAATGTCACCATTCCCATGTTTCTAAAATTAAAGAAACAGAGGGAGATGCAGGTATATACACAGAGTCATAGGTTAAGGTCCCACTTCTCAAAATCTCTGAGCTTACTTCTTCCCCTCACATGTGGGAGAATCAACAAATACATTCAGGTTCAGAATGATCAAGAGCCTCCCTTCACTTCATATGAAGATGATTCTTGAGAGGGCCAGAGCAGAGCTGAGAGCCCATGAAACACCATAGGATCCATGTGGACTTCTCTCCCACCTCCATCCAGGAGACCCACATACACACACTTTCAGAGCAGCACACTCAAGGCAGTATGCAGGAGCAGCATCCTCTTGATGTGACAGGGGAAGGGGCCAGGGGGCTCATTCAGCTTATGTAAACATGATGTCTAAGTACATTTACTACAACATCCTTGGCTTCTTTGGAAAAGTTGAGCCCTCTTGAGACCTAGTCCTGGCTCTCTCAATGTGTGAGGTATATAGGATGATTCATATAAAACAGAAGCCATTTAATTCGATATGGCTTTACACATGGTTCATTTTAAGTAGGACACCCTGCACAGTATATATTATTATAAATAATGTGTCCACACATCATAGATTTTAATGAATCCTAGGAAGCAAATTACTGTCAATGATGAGTTATATGACATTCTACCAAGGGCCTGACCAAATTAGTTGGTTATTCATCTGAAGACCAACAAACTCAGATTTTATTCAACCATGAAGGGAAAGAAGAAGCATCAAACGATTAAAAAACCATTCTATAATTAGGGGATGAGGCGCTGACTGTAGGACATCCTTCCTGAGCTCATAAGGCTGGAAAAGGCCTGAAGAGGTCACCTCATCCAGCTCTCTGCTACAGCCCCTGGGATTCAAAATGGAGAGCTATCAGCATAGTCTTCTGAAAAGAAAAACCCACATCTGGAATCCATCTGCTTTGTCACACGTGGGCAACTCCATTTTTTTTCCAAGGGCCCCCCACCACGGAAATGAACAGATACGTTGTAAATACGGCTTTAGGAAGAGAGTCAGATGGGAAGTGTATGAATTAGACAAGACTTCATTCAGGTAACTCTGCCCTCAACCTTGTGCCAACCAGTATCACTTCTTCAAAACAGGAACCGAACTACAATTCATGTTTCCTCAGCTGTTCTCTTAGTTATTTTTCTAGTGCTAAAAGCACCAATTATACTTCATTTACACTCTCAAGAGAAGCAGAAGTTTATTAGTAGACAAAATAAAATAATGGACAGTTCAATATAGTGCAAACAAAAGGAAGGACCAGGAAGAGAGGAGAAAATACTATGAGATCAAATGGGGGTAAGAAGAGGTAGGGAACTGACCTGGTCTATCTCCCTAACTCAGGGATCCAGAATGGTCCCATAGCCTGGGGCAAAGGCCTACTCCATATTATTATGAAATTCTACCATTCTTTCTGGAGAGTACTAATGAATATATAAATGGAAGGAGGGCTATAGATGACTTTTTTGGTCAGAGAAGTAGTTCCAGATACTTTTTATAATAGTAAAAACTGGGAGAGATGACCTTTGTAAAAAGTATTTTTCATTTCAGTTGTTTTTCAGTTACATCTGAACCTTTATGACTCCATTTGGAGTTTTCTTAACAGAGATACTAGAGTAGTTTGCCATTTCCTTCTCCAGCTTATTTTACAGAAGAGGAATGGAGGCAATGTTAAGTGACTTGCCCAGGGTCACACAGTTAGTGTCTGAGGTCAGATTTGAACTCACAAAGATAAGTCTTCTTGACTCTAAGTCTGGCACTCTATCCACTGCACCACCTAGCTTCCTGCTATGTTAAAATATTATGTAATAAGTATTGTCTTGTGCTAAAATCAGAATTTGCCAACTTTTTTTGGTTAACTACTTTGAAATCTCACAGGGTGCTGGACAATAGATTAACACAAACACTGGTTATCATTCTAAAATAGAATTAATTTCTTAACCTTCTGCCCAATCAAACCAAAGTCTCACTTAATACCAAGGCAACAAGGTGGTGTGGTGGACAGAGTATTAGACATGGAGTCAGGAAAAACTGAGTTCAAATCTTGCCTCAGACACTTATTAGCTGTGTGTCCCCAAAAGAGTCATTTGATCTTTCTCAGCCCCTATTTTTTCACCTGTAAAATGAGGATAATATACCTCCCAAGGTTGTTGTGAGGATCAAATGAAAAATAAAGTATGTAAAGCACTGTATATACTTCAAAGCTCTATATAAATGCTAGTTATTATTATTTACTAACACCACAAAGTCCAAAAATAACATCTGAATTGGCAAATAGTTCATCTCCCTGGCATTTATTCCTTGAACAAACATTTAGTAGTAATGTATTTATTTATTAGTAATGTATTACATAATAATTTATTAAGCATTTATTATGAGTGGATTATAAAATCATGGATTTATAGCTGGGTAGGATTTTAGAGATTATCAGGTCCAGACCCTTCTTTTTACATGTGAGGAAATAGAAGCCCAGAGAAAAGTAATATGTCCAGGGTCACACAGCTAGTAAGTAACAGAGCCAGGAACAAAACCCAGGTCCAACACTCTGTCTCCTAGGCTTACTACATAGTGATGTAGCAGGAAGAGATCTGGCTTTGGTATCAGGACAACTTTGGTTCAAGTTACTCTAGCTCTGAGACCCTGGGTAAGTCACTTCTTCAAGATCCAAGTAACTTTCTAAGACTACATATTTTAGAACAGAAGGTCAACTTGAATGAGTAAAGGGAGTTTCCTCAATGAGAATTCCCTATGATAATGAAATCATAGATCCAATTCAAAATAAAAAAGTGAAGAGAAGAAACATAGCAACAGCCTTGTGGCTAAAGGGCCAACATTGACTAGGTTCCAGTCCTTTCTCTGACATGTAATAGCTGAGTATTCCAGGCCATTCCATACCTACATTGACAGAAAGAGTTTCTGTTCCAGGGAGTTCTCTATAACAATGATAATAATAATTAATAATAAATAACGAATATCATATATAGAGCAGCTAGTATGTACCAGGCAGGGCTAAGCACTTTGTACACAATCTCATTTGAGTCTCATAACCTCCCTACTTGAGAGGCAATGTGCTCTTATTCCCATTTTATAGTTAAGGAAAATGAAGCAGACAGGAAAAACAACTGGCACAAGGTCACCCTTAGACACTTACTAGGTATATCACTTGACTTGCTAGATTTGAACTCGTCTTCCTGATTCTGGGCCTGTTATTCTACTCACTATGCCAACTAGCTGCCAATATTAGTGAAATCATAGATCTCAAGACAAAAAAAGAGAAAACATCTATGTAAAAAACTCTGTGCTAGGTGTTATTGGGAAGACAAAGTTATACAAGACGCCTTCTCTGTTGTCGTGGAGTTTTTAATCTAGTAGACAAAACAAGACAGTGGACAGTTCAATATAGTAAAAACTGGCAAAGGGAGGAGAGAAGAAAGTACTATGAGATCAAATGGGGCTAAGAAGTGTAAAAGGGAATCCTTTATTCTCTTTGCCTAGTTGGAGCTAACACTTTGGTTAACAATAACTTAAGTACCTCTCTAGATTGTGAAGACTGGATTAACTCTCCTTTGTCCACCTTTTGATTGAATCAACACAAACTTGAACTAGGTGAAGGAGCTGCAAACCACTTAGTAAATTCATACACTCAGAAACTCAATCAGCCAGGAATCTGTGAACCCTTTTGATGAGTATTCACCCCTCCAGAAGGTGAGAAGTGGATCCCACAGACACAGCTCCCCTGGGCAGTGCTAGGCAATGTGGAAGACACGAAGCCACTATAAAAAGCCCTGAATTTCTGGGACTGAGGTAGTCAACTCCAAGAAGGAAGTCAGCTTCAAGGAGTCACACTTCAAGAGGGAAGTCAGCTACCAGAAGAGGGTAGGCTCAAGGAAGAAAGTCAGTCTCAGGAGTCACCTTCAGCTCAAGTCATTGTCTTAACCTGCCTCTTGGATGGAACTTGGGTGAGTGGATAGCTGGCTTTCCCTGCCTGTCTTCTGGAGAGAGTCTAATTCTGGTTTAAGGTTAACAACTCCTAGCTGAGTAGAGCACTGGAGCAATATTTAGTTAGTTAGGCTAATGTCTTCTCTAGCCTTTTGTATTTCTCTACTTTCACTCTTTCTACCTCTTTTGTAAATAAAAGCTATTAAAGGTCATTTCAACTTTGAGTAATAATATAATTTGAATTGGTGACTACCATATTATTTATAATTTTCATATATTTTAGTCAACCATTAAAATTTAATTCTTACAGAAGAGATGAGGAACTGACTTGGTCTATCTCCCTAACTTAGGGATCCATAATGGTCTCATAACATATAGGTCAGGGTCCAGTTGGCTATAACTGTAAGAACTAAGGGACTCTAAGAATAAAGCTATCCAAGGAATTCCCAAAATGAACCTTTCTCTTTTTTAGCATTTCACTCTCATCATAGTGCCTAGACACATTGGCAAAAGTTCTGTTTCAATACCAGAAAGTCAGACCACTATCTAAATCAGTGATTCCTAGAGTGGGCACCACCACCCCCTGATGAGTGCTGCAGCAATCCAGGAAGGCGGTGATGGCCACAGGTGCATTTATCTTTCCTATTAATTGCTATTAAAATTCTTAGAAAATTAATTTGCAGGGGGCTAAGTAATATTTTTTCTGGAAAGGGGGCGGTAGGCCAAAAATGTTTGGGAACCACTGATCTAAATCATCTCTACCCAAGATGAGAGGAGAATGTGATGAAAGGGTGCCTCCCATTTTGTCAGCAAGAATCCTTGTCAAAACTGGAGGGATTGGTTCTAAGCTTAAGTACAGCCTAAGTATTTCTCAGTAACAGACAGGATTAGGCTCCTTCATTTGTCTATTCATCCTTTGTTTCAGAAGATCACGAAATTAGATAAAAACAAGGTGGGGGAGAACAAAAAAAGAATAGTCTCAAATTGATGTTATTTCTAATCCAATCCAATGAGCATTTATCAAGTGCCTACTGTGTATAAGGCATTGGGGATACAAAGACAATTAAAAAAACAGTTCTGGTCTTCAAGAATCTTATATTGTACTAGACTTTTTGCATCTGACACAGGGTCATAGGATAATAAATTTGAAGCAGGAAGTGTCCTTAGAAGCCATTCTGAAGTGCAAACCCCTCATTTTACAAATGAAGACACTTAGACCCAAACAGGAGAAGAGACTTGCTATTGGTCCTAAGGACAAGGAATTTAGGTAATTAAATTATGTGGAAAAAAGATCCCCTCTCATTTCCCCTATTTGTTCACACACACACACACACACACACACACACACACACACACACACACACGGATACACTCATGATGCACATGCACAAATAATTCTGGAAAGTTATCAAGAACTATATAATCCATCACTTATTTAGTCACTGGCACAGCTGTATTACACAGTGGAGAAAATGAGAAATGTTCCAGACTCTTCCTCTGGAAAGTTGCCCATATAATTACCAAAGAGTCATAAGCACACCATCTTCTAATGCATTTCCAGTGCATCGACCATCATAGTACCTAAGCATTTAGGCAATAGTCCTATTTTAGCCTCAGAAGGTATAAAAGGGTATATAAACTCCAACAAAGACTTGATTTAATAGATAAATATTTTCTTTCAGCAATAGAAAAAATGTTGAGCCTAGAGCCTCCCTTAGACCCCCTTGCTTTCTTTCCCTATAAGAAAGGCATCATTCCATATAGAGGAGAAGGTGACAATCACCAAATGTTGTCCTATTTTAAAATGCAGATGTGACTGTGTCATTCTAAAAATGAGCACTTCTTGCAGTCTGTATGTTAATAGAGACAGGTTTTTGCATACAACACTCTTTTTCTGTCTTTCATATGTGGGAATATCCTGTTTGTTGATATTTTCCAAGATAAGAATAACAAAAAAATTAATAATTTGTTTTTAAACCCTTACCTTCCATCTTAGAATCCATACTATATATTGGGTTCCAAGGCAGAAGAGTAGTAAGGGATAGGCAATGGGGATGAAGTGACTTCCCAGTGTAATAGTCTATTTCTCTATTACACCAGCTAGGAAGTGTTTGAGGCAGATTTGAATCTAAGACCTCCCATCTCTACACCTGGCCCTTTTTTTTTAATTGAAAGCGAAATTTTTTTTTAATATTTTTTCATGTTTACATGATTCTTTTTCTTTCCCTCCTCCCTAACCCCTCCCAGAGCCAACAAGCAATTCCACTGGGTTGTCCAGATGTTATCACTTGATACCTATTTCCATATTATTCATTTTTGCTATAGAGCAATCTTTTAAAGCCTAAACGCAAATCATACACCCATGTATACAGGTGATTAGTGATAAGTCAGATGTTTTGCTTTTGCATTTCTACTTCCCATAGTTCTTTCTCTCATTGTGGATAATATCCTTTCCCCTAAGGTCTTCAGGAGTGTCTTGGATTATTGCATTGCTACTAGTAGTAAAGTCCATTATCTACACCTGGCTCTTAATCTGCTGAGCCATCTAACTGCCCCCAATAAATATTTTTTAAATGAGCTTTTCCAGAGATGGGGAAAGATAGAGAAAGGATTTAGTAAGTGTTATCTTCTCATGCCTGGAGTTATCCTGTAGGCTAATGGGATCATGGGATTTAGAGCAGGGAAAAACTTTGGAAAAAGAGGCCTGAGAAGATGACATCATCCAAGATGAGACACAACAACCAAATAACAAATAAACAAGTATTTCTTAAATGTGTACTTTGTGTCAATTTTTACTCTAGGTACTACAAATACAAAGATAAAATTAAAATAGTTTGTCTGCAAGGAGCTTACATTCTAATAGGTGATATACATATATGCAAATCAGATACAAATTAACCTAAAGAGAGATGGGAAAGAAGGTACTAGCAGCTAGGGATACATAGAAAGACACCATGCAAGGGGCAGCTAGATTCCTCAGTGGATTGAAAGCCAGGTCTAGAACCAGGAGGTCCTAGGTTCAAATGGAGCTCAAATATTTCCTAGTTATGTGACCCTGGGCAAGTCACTTAACTCCTATTGCCTATTCTTTACTATTCTTCCACCATGGAACCAATATTCAGTATTTATTAAGACAAAAGGAAAAAAACAAACAGAGAAACAGAGAAATAAAGAGAAAGAGAGAGGAGGGTGGGGAAAGAAAGAGAGAGGAGTCTGGAGAAAGAAAGAAAGAAAGAAAGAAAGAAAGAAAGAAAGAAAGAAAGAAAGAAAGAAAGAAAGAAAGAAAGAAAGAAAGAAAGAAAGAAAGAAAGAAA
>NC_058130.1:346423904-346442769 GCF_016433145.1 Gracilinanus agilis | reverse complement strand
AAGGAAGGAAGGAAGGAAGGAAGGAAGGGAGGAAGGAAGGAAGGAAGGAAGGAAGGAAGGAAGGAAGGAAGGAAGGAAGGAAGGAAGGAAGGAAGGATGCCAAAGCTGGCCTCCTTGAGCTGAATCCTGTGGAAAATCAGAGATTCCAAAAGGAAGAAATACTACTGATAAGTAATAGACCAGAGATTTGAACCCAAAGCATCTGCCCCCAGATCCAGTGCTCTTTCCATCATATAACATTCAAAGAGCAAAAAGGAGGAGGGTGTGAGGAAGAGAAATAAGAACCTGGGAATTACAGAAAAGATTACCCACTCCCAGGTCCCTGCAATCAAAGAAATGAATTCTAACTCAAATTCTATTGACCATATTTTGTCAGTGTTATCTAGGTAGTTTCATATACCCAGTAACTCAACAAGCATTAAGCATTTGCTGTGCCCTAACAACTACACTAAGAGGTTCAAAGTAAAGTAATAGCACAATCCCTGCCCTCAAGGAACTCTTGTTCAAATGGGGAAGAAAACCTGTAAATAATTAGAAACATAGAAAGGGCAGCTAGGTGGCATAGTAGTGAATAGAACAGCTGGCTGGACTCATTATCCTGAGTTCGAATGCAGCCTCAGTCACTAAGTAGTTATATGATCTAAAGCAAATCACTTAACCTTGTTGGCCTCAGTTTCCTCATCTATAAAATGAACTAGAGAAGTAAATAGCAAACCACTTCAGTATCTTTGCCAAGAAAACTCCAAATGGGGTCATGATGAGTCAGAAATGACTGAACAGTAACAAGATATAAACAGATAAATCTAGATAACTCCACCTCCATGCCAAAAATAATAATAATTCTTTTTTCCCTCAGTACTGGAAAGTTTTCCCCTCACACCCCAACTTATCTCTCTTGGCTTACTTTGTCCATATAAACAGTAATTTCAGATGGAATATTTGGGGAAGGGCAATCTTTTCTTTTTTGGGACTGAGCCCAAATTATTTAGCCTGGCTTTTTCTGCTGCTGCCCCCAATTCACTAAATAATCACATAATCCTCTGCTTCCCTTCAATTTTGTATAACTGACCTTTTTCAATATCTTTTTTCTCTTTTCCATTACCTTAAGGAAGTAGCTTTTCTTGCATGCAAAATGTAACAGTTCCTCCTTTCTTCCTGCAGAAAGAAACTGTCTTTGGGAAGAATTTAAAAAAAAAAAAAAAAGCACCTTGCTTTTTCAGAGAAGTCACTGCCAGATGTTATATAAATGGTGACGTAATCCTAAAGTATTTCATTACACATGCGGCTCCGCTCTGCAGCCCAGGAGGGCTTTATTACATTTTGTCAATCTCATTTTATGTGCCCACATGATTTTTACATCATTTTTCCTGCCTGACAGACATCTTTACATTTCCACAGCAGTCTATCAAGATAACATCATCACAGTGCAGGGGACCAAGTTAGCAGTTTACAAATAACATAGCTAATAAGCCAACTATGTCACCAAGACACAAATTAGAGTAAATGGTCTAGCTCAGCTCTGTGAAAAAGCAATCCTGGTTGGGAATAATAGGAAAGAAGATATGGCACTATTCCAATTGGTTCTTTGTTCTTTCAGAACAGAAACCCAATCTATTCCTCCAAGCAAGAGAAGGAAGAAAAGCCAACTAAACTCATTCTTGCATTTTCTTATTTTCTAAATATCTTTCCTGCCATGTCAGTTAAACGAGATATTCCAGCTCCATGGTGGAAGAGATCGCCATGGCAAACTGAATAGGCTCAAGCCTCCTATCACTGTTGCCAACTCTATGGATCATAAAATCAGAAGTTCAAGAATCCTGGCAGAGAGTTTAAAAGAAAGAGTATCTTTTGTGCCAGAGAAATTTCCAATTTGGGAGTAATTCACAAAATGCATCCATTGCCAAGAAATAAATTCACAGTGAGACCCTTGCTCCTGGGCTAGCCTAGCCTGTGAGCCAGGCAGCTGGGCAGAGGTTTCCTCTTCTGTGGCCAGTAGGAGGTACTGTTTAGCATCATTGCTGGCCCCCATACTGATCTGGGGGCTCTCACGCTCGAGTTTGGATTGAGCTGGGAGCAGCAGTTGCTTAGGACTAGACTCTGTCCCTGGTCTCTAGGGTCTGCCACTTTCCTGAGGGTCACTACTATCATTGTTACCTTGAAAACATTCAAAGGAGCCGTATGTATGATTTGTATGTTTTCCAAATATTGCTTATATTCACCAACAAACAATTAATTATTAAGCACCAGTTGGGTACTAGGCATTGAGAATAAAAGAGCAAAAAAGAAACAATCCCTTCCCTTAACAAACTTATATTCTAAACTTATGAGCTTGGAGGTGCAGTAGATAAGAGTGCCAGATCTAGAATCAGGAAGATCTGGGTTTAAATCAAGCCTCTGATACTAGCTATGTAACCAAGGGCAAGTCCCTTCTTTTGGTCTCAGTTTCCTCATCTATAAAGTGGGGATAATAATAGCACCTACCTCTCAGGGCTTTTGTGAGAATCAAATGAGATAATAATTATAAAGTCCTTAGCATGGTGCCTGGCATATAATAAGCACTATTATATGTTAATAAATAATATTAAATTATATATTGTTAAATTAAATGTTATCTATTATTATTATCATAAATGTGTACAAAATGGAGGCACCTAGATGGTACAATAGAAAGAGTGACAGACCTGAAATTGGGAAAACTCATCTTCATGGGTTCAAATCCAGTCTCAGACAAACAGTAGCTGCGTGACTCTGAACAAGTCACTTAATACTGTTTTTATCAGTTTCCTCATTTATAAAATGAACTGGAGAAGAAAATGGCAAACCAGTCCAGTATCTTTGCCAACAAAACCCTAAATGGAGTTATGAAGAGTTGGACATGACCAAAAACAACTAAGCCAAAAAAAAAAAAAAGTAAAAATTACAATTAACTACAATGGATCTGTGAGACCACTGGTATTGGGAACTTCTAATGAGAACATTCCCACACAGCTAGGATATAAGATGAATCTTCCTGACCCCAGGCTGGCACCTATCTTCCACCTTCTATTCAGTAATGTAACTGTTTAACTAAATCTTCAAACACCAAGTCATTCTTTAAACAAAATAGGGTTGTTTTGGATTTAGAGTGATTTTCCATTTTGGTTAGGTTTTAGCAAAGGGAAGGAAGAGTTTCAGATTGAGGGTACATGCCAGAGTTATAACTAGCAATTTTGATGCCTGAGACAAACAGGATGAAACATACCTTCAAATCAGTTTTATAATCCATGATGTAAAAATAATTCAGGAAGTAAGACAAATTCATTCAATTGTCCATGATTGAGCATGGTTTCTGCTGCAAAAGGAATACATATGCTACCTTTTTTGTACCTCTAAATTTCATTGCCCTGAGGTAAAAACTTATTTGTCCTGCCCAGACATATACCGTATGAATACAAGCTTCAAGTTTTTTTCAGCATTGATGAAGTCTCTTCCCTCTTTTTGCCCTGCTCCCTACTTTACCACTACTCCATCCCCCATTAAAAAGTGGCTGGATCCCTTTCTAGATACACTTTAAGTTTTATAATGTTCCTTCACAAGGACATAACTCCCTCCTTCTCTCGTACCACCCTCACAGCTTCAGAAGAGTTATCTTAAGTTAGAAAGCTTGTGGTGATTGAAGGCGTGGTAATTTGCCTAAGAAGGTACCCTGGGAAGAGGTCCCTGACAGCCAGAGAAAGGAAGAAGCAGGTGGGAAGATAGCAGCCCCAGAAAAGTAAAGGAACAAATTCTTCAGGTAGCAAATGTTGTGAGGGGAGAAGACAAGGAGAGTGTGCCTTTATGAGAGTTACTCTCACCATACTCCAGGATAGGGATGGTCAAGAATAAATTCAGATCAGTATATTTTCTCCATCTCCTGCTTAACTACTGGGACAGATTTGGGTTTGCTATTTGAATTAAATTCTCTTTTCTTTTCTATTATTCTATTTCTATGATCCTTAGATGGAAAGTGATGTTCTAAAGGCAAAGTTATGTCTCTTGACACTAACAAAAAAAAATGGACTTGAGCTGGGCAAGGAAAAGGGAATCCCATGAACAGAATCCCCAGGATTTCAAACTAAATGAATCAGAAAAGAGAAGATGTGACCCAGGCAGGCAATAACTACCCTGTGGATAAAGCTTCTAGCCTGCTGAGATTCAATGAGAAATTTTCTTCAAATGAGTTTTCCTACTGGAATCTAGCTATCTGTTATCTCCCCCCATCTGTGAAGATTTTCCAGGCCTCTATAAAGATCTGGAAGCACCTTTTCTATTGAGTTATTTTCTTACTAATTAATTTTCTGAACAGTTGACTTAATTTTTGTGTACAAAAATCAGTCAATAAACATGTATTAAACACCTACTATGTGTCAGACATACATACAAAAAGACCCCCTCCAAAAAAATGTACAAAAGATCTAAGCTCAGCAGCTGTTTTATTCATAGAACTTGGCCTGAGACTTGAGTTGGCCACTATTTTGGAGTTGAGCCCAGAAGGCTACAGGTGGCCCTTGTAGTCCTAAGGTATCAACCCCTAGGAGTTAAGGAAGACAGAGAGAAAAAAAAGTCAGGGATATCAAAGGGCTGAATGTGAAAGAAGGATTAGCTCAGTTGTTCATGGCCCCAGACAACTCTAGAAGTAATTCATGACTAGTTCGTTAGATACAAAAACTTCCTAACAATTCCAACTGTCCAAGGTGGAATGGGGAGGTAATGAGTTGCCCATTATTAGAGCTTTCTGAGAGGATGCTGGATGACCCCTTGTCAGAAAAGCTATAGAAGGTATCTTCAATCAGGAATAGCTTGGACTAAGTGACCTCTTAGTTCCCATTTGATTCTGCAACAGTGAAGATTTAAAGAAAAATATAAACAAGTATTACACAGGAAAAGAGAGGAGAGGAAAGAAGGGGATGAGAGGGGGAAAGAGAGAAGGAAAAAGGACAAAATAGGAAGGCTAGAAAGAGATGCATAGAGCTAGCCACTAATAAATTGCCTCTAACACCACAAATGTTGTCTACCCCAATCTTATAGAAGTTCAGCAGAAATTATGACATTTGATCCTCATTTGTCTGAAGTCTACAATAAAGCAACCTATAGTTGAAAATGGTCTTAATGCATCCAATTGTGATGGAGATGGGAGGGGTAAACTTAAGGGTGGCTAGTTGAAAGTTGCATATGGAACTGCCAAACCACAAGGCCCAAGGGGGGTGCTCTGAATGCACTTGCCTAAGGAAAGTATTTCCTAAGAACTCAGCATTTAAAATGACAAATCTTGACATCCCATTTCCAGAACACATCACCACATAAAGGATTTTAATGATAAAAAAAAAAATTGGCTCCCTTTTCCCAGTGAGGTCAGGATTTCCAGTTCAAGACCATCAAATAAGCTTTACACCTAAGTGCCAAATCCATATCCCCTAACCACACCCTTCTATCTAAATACCCCTACTGACAAAGATTTTGAAGCCTGATCCAGTAAAAAGATTAGGTTAAAGATGTGCAGGAATATTAAAGTAATGAATCCTTAGAAATGGTTATAGAGCACATTAAGATGTAAGTTTAGGAGAGGGGAAGAGCAGGGGCAGCTAGGTGACACAGTGGATAGAGCATCAAACTTGGGATCAGGAAGACACATCTTCCTGATTCCAAATCTGGCCTCAGACTAGCTGTGTGACCCATGCAAGTCATTTTACTCTTTTTGTCCCAATTAACTCATCTATAAAATGAGCTGGAGAAGGAAATGGCAAACTACTCTAGTACCTTTACCAAGGAAACCCCAAAAGGATTCCAAAAGAATTAGGCATGACTAAAAATTGACAACAACAACAACAAAAGTTACTACGGAAGGGATAGGATAATAAATAAGAATTCTGGTTCATACCACTACTGAGTCTATATTCCAAAGAGATCAAAGATAAGGGGAAAAGACCTACTTGAACAAAAAACATTTTTAACAGCTCGTTTTGTAACAGCAAAGAATTAGAAACTGGAGGAAAGGGGATGTCCATCAATTGGGGAATGGCTGAAGTTATGGTGTATGGTTGCATTGGAATAATACTATTATACCATAAGTAATGACAAACAGCATGAGTTCAGAAAAACCTAGAAAGACTTAAATGAACTGGAACAAATTAAAGTGAGCAGAACCAGAAGAACAGTGAATACAGTAATGGAAATATTGTACGATGACCAACTGTGAAGGACTATTATCAGCTATAAGAATTTAAATTTAAGTTTTTATACTAATATGAAAGTTCTAAAGTAATATTGTGGTCACCAATTTTAAAATATTATAGCTTAAGTCAAAATGACTTTTAGCAGCTTTATTTACAAAGAGGTGGAAAGAGTGAAAATGGCAAAATGCAGATAGATGGATTCTAATAAGCCTAACAGCCCTTCTCCTGAGAAGCCAGGCTCAGTCTCAGCAGGACTTCCCCAAGACTCTGTCTCCACATGGATTTTGGCAGTGTCTTTAACCAGGAATCTACCAATGCAGCTTCCTCCAAAGTCAAGGCAGGAATCTCCAGAACCAATCTCTCCAAAAGTCAGGAAAGGAAGGCCAGCTATTCACCCTGCAAGTTGATACAGGATCCAGGGAAAGAGTCTCCTCCTTTGGTCCAATTCACAGACACAGAGAATCCAAAGATAAACTACAAAGGAGAAGAAGTTCAAAGGAGAAGTCCCTTGGACAGGAAGTTCAGGACTTTTTATAGTCCTTTTTCCACATCACTTCCTGTCATTTCCCCACTTTACTGGAACCAATTGCAGTATTTCAATTTGCCTAGCACTGCCCAGGGGCAAGGTAATGGCCTCTAGCAAGTGACTTGTGAACTCTCATACTTAGTGACTGGTAATGTACTAAGTAGGGGTACTAAAGTTTTTGATTAACTAATTTAAAATTTGCTGATTGATAGACAAAGAGAGTTTGATTCACTCTTCACACAGCAAAACAAGGTTCCAAGATAACTCTAAGAGACTCAGGATTAAAAATGCTATTCATAGCCCAAAAAGAAACTGATTGAATCTGATTTCAGATCAAAACAAGCCATCTTTTGCTTTATTTTCTTCACAAGTTTTTTATTGTATATACATGTGTCTTCTGTCATAGCATGGGGAATAAGAAAATATATATTGCATGAAATCATTCATATGCCTATATAAACTATTTACAGCCTAGGGAAAGGGAATATCTGATTCACAAAATGTCAGAAAACAATTGTTAAAAATTGTTTCTACATTTAATTGAAAAAATAAAAGAAAGTTTAAAAATAAATAAGAATTCTGACTCCTTGTGCTAATTAAGTTAGGGGCAGGGAGGGTTTTCTGTTTGAGTTAGATTAGAGAAAAAAATCATGGAACATGCAGAAGTTGAGGTACTGGGAGACCAAGGTGTTTGAAGGAAGTAGAGGTTTGTTTAAAAGAGGAGAGGTTTGTTGAAAGAAGAATAAAAGCAGGAAAGGAGAGAAACATTCCCAATCACTTCTGGACCTGCTAAGAAAGAAGAAGCAACCAGCCTTGGAGAGGATGTCAATAGATGTGGAGTCTTCAAGAGGAAGATAAAGCTCTGTGTAAAGCAGAAGATAGAAGGAATATGAGAAGGGGGCAGGCAGGTAGCTCAGTGGATTGAGAACCAGATCTGGAAACAGGAGGTCCTCAGTTCAAATCTGGCCTTACACACTTCCTAGCTATGTAACCCTAGACAAGTCACCCATTGCCTAGCCCTTACTGCTCTTCTGAATTGAAACCAATACACAGTATTGATTCTAAGATGGAAGATAAGGACAAGAAGAAGAGGAAGAAGAGGAGGAGGAGGAAGAAGAAGGAAGAAGAAGGAAGAAGAAGGAAGAAGAAGGAAGAAGAAGGAAGANAGAAGAAGAAGAAGAAGAAGAAGAAGAAGAAGAAGAAGAAGAAGAAGAAGAAGAAGAAGAAGAAGAAGAAGAAGAAGAAGAAGAAGAAGAAGAAGAAGAAGAAGAAGAAGAAGAAGAAGAAGAAGAAGAAGAAGAAGAAGAAGAAGAAGAAGAAGAAGAAGAAGAAGAAGAAGAAGAAGAAGAAGAAGAAGAAGAAGAAGAAGAAGAAGAAGAAGAAGAAGAAGAAGAAAGAAAAGGAATACAAAAAGAAATTATCTAAAAGACCTGGAAGAGTCTTTGGAAGTCAACTAGTCCAACCGTTTCACTTTCCAATGAAAGAAACTAATGTAAAGTGTAGGGATTAAGAATTCATGGTTTGACTAAAATATATGAAAATTATAAATAATAATGATGGTTGCCAATTAAATGACTTTAATAGCTTTTATTTACAAAAGAGGTAGAAAAAGTGAAAACAGAGAAATGCAAAAGGGTAGAGAAGACTAACTAACTGTCTAACTAAATATTGCTTCAGTGCTTGACTCAGCCAGGACTTGTTGACCTTCAAAAGGAATTAAACTCTCTCCAGAAGACAGGAAGGGAAAACCAGCTATCCACTCACCCAAGTTCCCTCCAAGAGGCAGGTCAAGATGATGACTTGAGCTTAAGGTGACTCCTGAGGCCAACTTTCTTCCTTGAGCTAACCTTCTTCTTGAAGCTGACTTCCTTCTTGAAGTCGAACTCCCAGCCCCAGAAATTCAGGGCCTTTTATAGTTGCTTCCTGTCTCTTCCCTTCTTCACAGAGGCCAATCACAGCTTCCAAATTGCCTGGCACTGCCCAGGGTGGGCAGTGTCTATGAGATCTACTTGTCACCTTCTGAAAGGGCAAATTCTCATCAAAAGGGTTCACAGTTAGGGGGCAGCTGGGTAGCTTAGTGAATTGAGAGCCAGGCCTAGAGACAGGAGGTCCTAGGTTCAAATCTGGCCTCAGACACTTCCCAGCTGTGTGACCCTGGGCAAGTCACTTGACCCCCATTGCCTACCCTTACCACTCTTCCACCTATAAGTCAATACACAGAAGTTAAGGGTTTAAAATTTTAAAAAAAGAATTTTTTTTTTAAAAAAGGTTCACAGTTTAATGGCTGGTTGAATTTCTGAGGGTATGAATTCTATAAATGGTTTGTAAGCTCCTCCACCTAGTTCAAGCCTGTGTTGATTCAATCAAAAGGTAGACAAAGGAGAGTTAATCCTGCCTTCACAATCTACTAAGTGAGGTACTAAGTAGGAGTACTTAAGTTATTGTTAACCAAAATGTTAACTCCAACCAGGCAAAGAGAATAAAGGATTCCCTTTTTACAAGTGTAAACTCAGAATAGACTAAGAGAACCAAGAATTTCCTTTCACAAAAGTGACCTCCTAGATTAAATAGGAAGAGATCCAAAAATAAAACTTGGATCCTTTGACTCTCAATCTTGTGGTCTTTGTACTATGGCACACTAAATAAATGAAGGTTCCAGAAGGCTAGAAGGAAAGTCAAGAGAAGTTGGTGATTGAGAGAGAGAGAGTGAGAGAGCAAGGATTGAGATTACTTGAGAGATTGGAGCAGGGAAGGGAGGGCATGGGACATTGGAAAAGAGACAGCAACAAGTGTGGCTATTAGACAGATGTCTTTATCCAAGATTCCCTAGGTCAGTGATGGGCAAACTTTTTAAAGAGGGGGCCAAAGGAAAGGAAATGTTCATCTGTCAGTCTGTTTCTAAGGCAACCCTTTCGAAATTTCATTGTATTGTATCCTACTCATTGTATTCATCAGATTAGGAATAATGTTGCAGGGTGGATAGAACATTTCAGGGCGCCATATCTGGCCCATGGACTGTAGTTTGCCCATCACTGCCCTAGGTGATCTGGTCATCTCCAAGCTAGAAAGTTCATGGGTATTAGAAGCATGACAATTTGCCCAAAAAGGGGTCCTGAAAGAGGAGTCTGATAATCATGGAAAAACAGTAAGAGGGGTAGGTGTTTGGAATAGACCCAGAAAATTAAAGGAACAAGTCAATCAGACATCGGATGTTGTGGAGGGAAAAGGCAAGGAAAGCTAGCATGAGGTCTTGCTCCTTCCATTCAAATATTGGACTCTGGGTAAGAACTCAGAATAAAGTTCTACCTGGGCTCCAAGTGAGATAATGCCCCTCCCATAATGTATATAGCCTTGCTAAACTGTTCAGATAAGTGGGTTCTTTTCCTCTCTCTGCCATCTCGTAATTTTCTGGCTTGCCTTGGGAAGTTATTTTGGCCTCTGTAGTCCTCATCTGTATAATGGAACTGGCAAAGTTCCCAGAGATCTGCCTCAGAGAAGGGTAATGAGTACTAATGAGCCATTTTTAAAGCACCTTGAGTTCTTAGTTGTGATAAAGGATTAATTAAATGGCAGCCTTTTTGCAGTTATTTTTAAAGAGAAAAGGAGATTACAGGTCTGCTAGTCCTGTTAGTCACAGAGAAGAATCATAGGTTAGGTCTGTATAACACAAGTAAATCGATTGCAGGCCTGTAACATCTGATCAGTCAAATTCACCTGGGATTATCTTAATGGCACACATATATATCAAGGTGGAACCATTTGTGTCTGAGTCTCAGGCTTGAAGGGAGCAGAGGCAGAGTGATGGAGGCAAAGAAGTTTGGATGAATCTGGTACATTTTTAGATGAAATATTTAGGTCCCATTTGATTGAACTGTGTTTCCCAGCCAAACCAACCTCTGAGGGAGAGAAGAGAGCTACCCTGAAGATGTGATACTCCCCTGGACTCTGCCATTAGTAAGCGTGGCCTGCCTCTCTCTCCTCACCAGAGTCAGAAAAGGCCATTATCTACCTCTGGGAGTTTAAACTGAAGCAAATAGGAGTTTGATTTCTTTTCAGATAAAAGAGATGATGCAAATGAGAATTTTATCTTGCATGGAGAAGTGATAAAGTATGAGAGTGAATCCTAGTTGATTACAATCTTCCATCATTCTGATTTTATAATTACTGAATGGAATCAATCAGCTTTCAATTGTTACCTTGGTAAAAGATTAAAACATCATTACTTACTGTACATATTTCACACTTTAGTAAATTTTAATAAACTGAATGCATGAGAAATAGTAGCATTATCTTTCATAGTATTGGGATGCTAATGACATTTCTATTGATTTTAATTCACATTTGTTGGTCAAAATGAGTCAGATTCAGACGAAGCATGGCATGCCATAATCAACACTAACAAATGTAGACTGCTAAACACTGAAATGGCCAAAATGAAATCATTAATCAGAAATATCATAAAGCAATTACCAAAAAGCAAGGGAAGTTTTATCTTACTAATGACCATCTTTTATGGTATATTGATCCGTTTATAACATTTGCATGTTGGTGACTTCTCAAATGGAATATTAAAAAGGAAATATACAAAAGTCCTTCAAAATGGGCAAAAATGTATGGAAATGGATATATGGTCACATGCCTAAGAACCTCTCCCCACTTCACTACTCCTCTGAAAAGACTAAAAAAAACTTTCAAGGGTAAGGTTTTGAATTTGAACTTTTCTCAGAACCATTCATAGTTTGGGCAACCCATAATCTAATGCCAATTTAAATTTGTATAATGTGAACAGTCAGGGTTATTAGAGAAGGAAAAGCTACTCCCTTTAAGAAAATGCTCACCCTTCAAAAGACTTTGTCAATCTTCTGTGCCAGGCACAGAAGGCACATACTAGGGACACAAAGACAAAAAGCAGTACTGTCCTCTACCAGCTCAGAGTCTAATGGAAGATAAGATGTAAACAATCATGCACATGTAAGATGTAAAGAGGAGAAATTTTAGATACTCAAAGAGATTTGAACTGAGTCTTGAAGAAAGCCTTGAAGTCAGACAATAGAAGTAAGAAGGGAAAACATTCTAATATCTTTTCCAAAGCTAAAAAACAAAAAGTAGTATCAAATTTTAAGGCAATAATGTTTGGTTTTGAATTCATCAACAATTGCTAGGACAAAGAATTAGAAGTGTATGGAGCCCCAGACTAAACATTTAGTCCAATCCTCTAGTTTACAGATGAAGAAACTGAGGTACAAGTCACTTTCTAATATCCATTTTCTCTCTACTTAACCACATTGCCTTTTCCATCAACATTGCTACTCTGGAAATCTTCAAAGTTCTTCCTATTATATATATTATATATATATAATAGGTATATATAAGATATGTAAGATAATATTCCTTATTTAAAAACAAAAACTGAAGCTATCTCCTAAAAATGGGACTGTATTTGTTCTGTTTGGCTCCAGAGGGCAGAACAAGAAACAATGAGTAGAAGCTGCAAAAAGAAAAATTAAGGGGAGCAGCTACTTGGTTCAGTGGATTGAAAGCCAGGACTAGAGATGGCAAGTCCTATGTTCAAATCTGAGCCCTTTTATTAGTGTGGTTGCCGTTCCTGGATATATTCCAGCTTGGTAATATCTCTCAAAATATGGTATTCAGAAAGGACCCAAAAGTTTGATTTTATCTCTTCAGGATAAAATAAGACAATTGTCTCTCTTTGTAATGATCACTTCAAACTCTAAGGTCTTGTTTTTCTCCCATGAATTGGTTTCTAGCAATCTTTTAGTTAAATAGTTGATTTTTGAACCACATGCAGAACTTCATATTTGAACTGACTCTATCCACTAAACCACTAAGCAACTGATTCTGAATGGAAGAAAATATACCCTCTCCCTACCAGTGAGAATACCAGATCTTCTTAAAATACCTCCTCAAAAAGCAGTCCATGTCCATAAGAAGGAGGGGAAAAAAAGTTCTCTATCTTAGATCCTATGAAATGTCTCCATATTATAATTTCCTGATATCCAGACTCCCCACTAATCTAGTCCCACATGCCTTATCTACTCTTTAGCTGGATTGATAGGCCAAATATAGTGAGATGAGATTTAAAATAAATAAATATTTTGAAAGAGGCATACCAAGCTGGAGTACATCCAGGAATGGCAAATCACACTAATAAAAAACCCTCAACATGAGATTGAAGAGCCCTCAAGATCATAGTATTTGAAAAACAGTTAGTGAATCGTGGGATGGTTAACCTGGAGAAGACTTAGAGAGAACTTTGCAGCCACCTTCAAAAATCTGATCCTAGAAAACTAAACCATAACCAATGGGTAGGCATTGCAGAGAGATACCTATGAGATATAAGGGAAAAAATACTTTGTTGTTGCTCAGGCATTTCATTCACATCTGATTCTTTGTGACCCCCACTGAGTTTTTCTTGGCAAAAATACTGGAGTAGTTTGCTATTTCCTTCTCCACCTCACTTTACAGTTGAGAAAACTGAGGCAAACAGAGTCAAATGACTCATCCAAGGTCATACAGATACTAAGCATTTGAGGCCAGATTTGAACTCAGGTCTTCCTGACTTCAGACCCAGCTCTCTCTCCACTGCACCACCTAGTTTCCTTAAAACTGCTAAAACATAGGATGAGCTTGCTTAGGAAATGATTGCCTTCTTGTCACTGGAGATTTTCAAGTAGATCCTGTATTACAACTTGTTAAGAAGGTTGTTGATAGGCTGAATGCTTTCAGTTGGAAAAGATGACCTCTGAGATCCCTCTCTAGATGCTATGATTACAATTCTCTGAAAGATAGAATTTAAACTCTATAGTCTGAATTTTAGTCGACCAGAATTATAGATCCCAAATTATAACATTTGGCCTAAGGTGTCATATGATTTCACCTAATATATTTTCAAAGACCTAATTTAGATATGTCTAAGTAACACAAAAGCATTGGACTGGGTTCTAGCAGACATTAGCTATGTCACTTTGAACAAGTCACCTAATGTCCCAAGGCCTGTTTTCTGTCCTGAAAAATGAGGAGAGAGGACTAGATAAAAGGACTCCTCACCAGAATTAAAGTTCTTGCTCAGTGATTTGAGAATCCCAAAGTAAACTTCCTTTACAGAGGTGGGAAATGAGAGCCAAAGGGATTTAAAACTCTTCAAGCTCAACTTTACCCAGTTGAAACTCATCCTCTATTTCTCTCTAGGGTACCACCATTTCTCTATTCTCCCAAATTCAAAACCTCAGCATTATCCTCCAATCATCAGTCTCCATCACTCCAAAAATTCAATCAGCTGCAATATATGGTCTTTTCTACCTCCACAATAACTAGGTAGTAGTTGGTGATGTGGTGGATAGTGTGCTGGCAAACTACTCCACTATCTTTGCCAAGAAAACCCCAAATGAAGTCATGAAGGGTTGGTCATGACTAATCAACAAAAACAACAAAGATAGGGCTAGGACTAGAGACTATACTTATGATTCCATTAATAGAGGGAATTTCCAGATGAGAAAACTTCCTTTACCAATGCAGTCTCTTTCATTCCCATCCTGGCCCTTTTGATGTTGGGAGATGAGATTGGGATCTTGTCCAAAGAATTAGTGGCTTGGGTGATCTCCATGGTGAGGGAACAAACTTTAAGGAGAGAAGAAAGAAGATGGTAGAATGATCCTCGTGAAGGAATGGCCATGATGACAGAAAGGCGTGATGATGGAAAAGCCTGGTGGTGGAAACGCCATAACGATGGAAAAGGGCTGACAATGGAAAAGCCCACGAAGGGGTCATTTTGTTTGGGCAGTCTCCAGGAAATTGATATCACTTTACCCATGGTCCACTTTGGTCTGTGTGGCTTTACTGCAATGTAAATGTTAAGCATCCTGGGACAACTTTAGGTTGAGCTTTGCTCTTTTCTGTGAAACTCTAAGAAAAGTCACTTTATTTCCCTTTACATGCCTTTTTCTCCCTTCCATTATCCATCTTTCCTTTCTCCTTCAGACACTCAGGGCTATTCCCTCTAGACTCAGACTTTCCTCCTATCTGATCCTAGGAAGTAAACAATGATCTAGACCTTTCCCTCCTTTCACCACCTCCACCCCCATTCCCCACCCACTCTAGAACTTCAGTGGTGGCCATTTATGATTCTGAAATTCATAAAAATAACCCAATCTGTCTGAACCTGTCTTTCATTCTGTCTTCTCAGAGCCCATGTGACCAGTTTGCTAACTTGAATTATGTAAGTTACTATATAATTGGCTGATAATAGCATTAAGATATTAAGTTTTTGCATTTGAATGGACATAAAAATACATGCTGATTGATTGACTCAATGTCTCAAGTATATGGCAAAGCCAGTGGGAGATATCTTTTGACAGGATACAGAGGAGCTTTGTTCAAAATCAAAAGGGGGTAGCTATTCTGGGATCCTTCTATACTAGTGACCCAAAATGCAGAGTCCATTCACTTTTTTAAAGTCTAAAAATATCTTTAAAAAACAGAAAGTTTCTGTCAAGTCCTGGAAGTAAATGATACATCCAAATAAGCAGATCTATTTTTCCTTGGACAATAGGATTCAGGCAGATTTTTTTTCACAGTTGATTATAAATCTCTTTTAGCCAATGATTTTTTTTTGAAATTGAGTTTTTCCATTTTGCCCAGACAAGAAACAAAGTAAATCCAAATGCTGCTAGACCCAGAAGCTTTGACCTGTTCTGTTTTCAACCTGTTGGGGCAGAAGGGAGGAGTTCTCTCTCCTTAGGCAATCTGGTGGCCTTCTGCTCCTGGAGGTATGCCATATTGGCACTGGACTTAGTATGGATGTTTGGTCAGCTTTAGCCCAATTGCAGCTCAGAACTCCTGAGCTCAAGCAATCTACCAGCTCTATTAGCAGGGACTAAAGGTCTATACTGCCACACCCAGCTGCCTTTTCAGAAAATGAAGCTGAGGAACTAGGAAAATATAGTTGTAACCAACTCTTCATGACCCTGAGGAGCTTAGTATCTATGTGGCTTTCTTACAAAAATACTGGAATGGTTTGCCATTTTCTTCTCCAGTAGACTAAGGTTAAATGACTTTTCCAGGGTCGCACAATTAGTATCTGAGGCTGGATTTTAACTCAGGTCTTACTGACTAAAGACTCAGTGCTCTATCCACTGAGCCACTTAGCTACCACCTAGGCAAACAGAGGTTAAGTGACTCACCCAAGATCACAAAACTAGTAAGTATCTAAGGTAGGATTTTATCTTAGGTCTATGAGTTCTATGTTCTGCATTTTATCCACTGAGCAAGCTGACTGCCTTATACAATAACTACAACAGAATAAATGAAAATCATACTAAAAAGGTAGGTAGATATGGATTAATTTCAATAATTAGTCTTGTTGCCAAAAAACAGATGAGGTATACTTCCTTCCTCTCAGTATTCATCGGGGGACTCTGGGTGCTGAGTGTTATATGTGCTGTGAGACACAATCCTTTGGTCAGTTAGATCTGCTTACCTATTTTTCTTTGTCATAAGGAAGCATATGTTGGAAAATTACTATAGTATATGAACTAAAATACTTTTTTTTTCATTTTTTTATTGTCATTCCATACTAGTCCACAATTCCATATTAGTCATTGTTGTAAGGGCAAACTCACATATAACCAAAACCCAAAAATAAAATCATAAATACACTGATAAAAAGAGACTGATAAACTTTTTTTAAAGAACTAAAAATGAGAGGCTATATGAAATAGGATAAACAAAACTAAACTTAGGGTTAAAAGTCCTAATTCTACTATGAACTAGCCTTTTGGCCTTGGACAAGTAATTTCTTTTCTGTGGGCCTCAGTCAAAAATGAAGAGATTGGGTTAAATAAATGACCTCTCCAGTATCTTCCATCTTTAAATTTCTACTGCTAAAAACTTGAAACAAACAAAAAAAAATCCCGAAGTCACTTTATATATCTTATTACAAATGTTTAGGCAAATCCTTGGCAGTCCTGACTATATAAACATTATCAAAAAAGGTGTACACCAAAAGGCTTGGGAGCTACAGTATTATCTTAATCTTGTAAAAATGCAGTATACATTTTTCCCATGTGCTTATTATAGAACAAAGGTGCCTACCTCATAGGACTATTAGAAGGGAAGCCTTCCTAAACAAAGAACATTGTAAATATGAGTTATAATATTAAAAAAAAAAAAAAGAGGCAACATGGTGCACAAGAAGCTGGTCTCAGAGTCAGGAAAACCTGGGACAAGTTTCTGCCTTCTATCCACTGGCTGAGTGACCCTGGGCAAGTCTCTTAATCTGAGTGTCCCAGACAAAACTACTGTAGTCCTAGAATAGCTGCTGGTCTGCATTGGTGGAAAGGATTTCCTTACTAGGAATCTCCTCTGTCAAGAACTCATGGATATGTTCCAGAAATATAAACACAAGGGAAAAAAAGGGAAGATATCAACAAAATTTCCACAGGTTAAAACAGCCTTGACAGTCCTATCAGAGGGAGAGCAAACTATTCTGCCTGGACATAAAAAGGCCATTCTATTCAAGAGACCAGTGAACCTCTGGAGTACCTAACAACTAATTGTTGTTGGAGGTTTTGTTTGTTTATTTTGTTTGGGTTTTTTTTTTAAGTTTTCAAAACTTAGATGTTCCCCTCACAACTTACCCAGTTGAAGGCAGCTAGATGCCATAGTGGATAGAGTGCCAGGACTGGAGTCAAGAAACCTGAGTACAATTCTGGCCTTCCTAGCTATGTGACCCTGGGCAAGTCACTTAACCCCCTTGCTCTTGGGCATTAGAGTTGTAACTAAGACAGAAAGTAAGGGGTTAAAAAAAGACCTTAGCCCTGTTTCAACATTACTGAATTAATTTCATTAATTTATTCATTTTTTAATTTATACAATTTAATGTATCTAATTCAGGTATTAAGGACCTGCTATGTAAAAGGTACTATACTACCCCTAAGAGAGGCAAAGGCAGAAATTAAATCCAATCCTTGTCCTCCAAAAGCTTACCTTGTACTGGGGAGAACAAAACAAATAGATAAACAAATGCATGATAAATTCAGAAGAAACTACCTACCATGAACAAGGGCCTATGACCTTCCTCACTCTGCCATACCTGATTATTGGTACAGGTGCACCAGGGGTTAGAAATTCTTTCTCCAAGAGACGAGCTCATTCCAAAAAAGCATCATGGGAAAGAGAAGCAGCAGCTGTGATTTTAACAGCACCACCATCCAAAATACAGCCGATTACCCAAGCCTTGTAATGGCTGGTTTAATTTTTAATGAGTTTCTAAATTTCATCAAAACCCTCTCCTCTTTGTCTTCTCAGGGCTTGGCTTCTCATCATTGCTTTTAAGGACAAATACTGCTGGCACCACTGCTGCTGTTTGTCTCATCACACGTGGGGCTCTGTGAAATGGAGTCATTAATTGAGCTGTATGCCTCTAACTGGAGTAGCAGGTTTCAGGAGATGTTAAGAGAATCTGATAACCTTGACCAAAAACCTTGCTTTGTGCGAATCCTATTAAGGGATCCTTTTAAAAGATAGTTCCTTAGTTGCATCTGGCTCTCTGACATGTTGAGATCATTTTAAGTAACTATGCTAAAAATGCCCTAAACAATAACATATAGGTTTTGGAGGGGCAGGGAGATAAAGGTTCAAAAGAAGGACAAGTTCAGAATTTCTCCAATGTTATAAGGATCGATAGTAAATAAAGATTTAGGCCTCCAACTCAGGAGAGACCTGGGTTCAAAAGAGTCCACAGGGGCAGCTAAGTAGTTCAGCAGATACAGAGCCAAACTTGGAGACAGGAGGTCTTGGGTTCTAATCTTGCCTCAGACACTTCCTAGCTGTGTGACCCTGGGCAAGTCATTTAACATCCATTGCTGAACCCTTCTCACTCTTTTTTTTTTTAAACCCTTTCCTTCCATCTTATAGTCAATACTGTGTATTGGCTCCAAGGCAGAAGAGTGGTAAGGGCTAGGCAATGGGTGTTAAGTGACTTGTCCAGGATCACACAGCTAGGAAGTGTCTGAGCCACCCAGCTGGCCCCTCCTTACTGCTCTTGTGTGTGTGTGTGTGTGTGTGTGTGAGAGAGAGAGAGAGAGAGAGAGAGAGAGAGAGAGAGAGAGAGAGAGAGGGAGGGAGGGAG
>NC_058130.1:346285071-346423607 GCF_016433145.1 Gracilinanus agilis | reverse complement strand
AGAAAGAAAGAAAGAAAGAAAGAAAGAAAGAAAGAAAGAAAGAAAGAAAGAAAGAAAGAAAGAAAGAAAGAAAGAAAGAAAGAAAGAAAGAAAGAACTGTACTGATTTCAGGAGTCTTCTCCTATCCTTGATTGTGTGACCTTCAATCAACTAAGATGTTTTCATTACTAGTTCGCTCATCATAAAAGTGAAGATAATATTGGTCTCTTCCTACATACCACAGTTGTTATAAGAATGAAACAAGATTAGGTAAAATCTTATTTGAGCTAATTTGATGGGACATCAAAATGGCTTCATTAAATTCAAATTATGTTTAAATTAAAACTTATTGCAACAGTGAATATAGGGAACATTGTCTCTTCCTGTTTTTAAGTAAATCTTCTCATTGACACCCACTCAACTCTAAGAACTACCTGCCTATTCTCTCCCACTTTGCACCTTACTGAGATATCAGTCACTATAGGATCCCCTGTGTCAGTCTCTTGACTTTGTTATAAACAGATGTAAGAGACAACCTGGATTTTACTTCTGGTTTCAAGGTGGACATACTTAACATTTCACATCTCTCAGTATCTCAGTTTCCTCTTCTGTAAATGCTCAAATATTCAAGTGTACACTATTTGCTCAAATAGATCTGTTATCTTATGGATATAGGTGTTCCATTCTATTTGAATTTTGTTGGTGGAAAATTAATATTGAATTGTGATATTATGAAATAATTTCCCCTTTACCACCCCACCACCACCACCACATATCAGGATGAAACTTGGTGCAAAACTCTAGACTTCCCAGTTTCTCCTCCAACTATGAAAATGGGTTAGAATCTTTTATCTTGATTAAGGATAAAGGGATTAGAGGGAGGGCTGAGCAACCATAGTGAATCCAGATTAAGGGATGTCAGCAAGCTTTGGCAACCATGATGGACTCGGTATGAACAAAGAGTTCACAGCAAGGGATCCATCCAATATATAAGGAACCTTTTTCAATTTGTTCTAACATCAGAAAGACACTAATGGAGGACAAAAACAGTCCACCAAGTATCCTTCATTCTTGCAAAATGACCAGTTTGCCTCTTCTTTTTTGATTACTCATTTCCATTATGACACCCATCACTCATTGCATTTCCCTTATTTGTTATATACTACAGACTACCCATAAAGACCATGCACCTTTTCATTACCCTCTGAGTGATATGCATTTTTAATTTTTCAGACACTATTGTGTTCCATTTCTCATAGTCATATACCAGTAGGTTAATGATTTTAAAACATAAGTCTTTGTTTCTGGGAGGAGTTATGAGTCATTAAAGTGGCTTTTCAATTTCCCAAAGGCAATCCAACCTATTCTCCTCTTACTGTTTAACTCTGGACTCAATTTATTGATCATTTATAGTGTCTGCCCAACACATATATACATACACACACACATATATGTATATATATATATATATATACACTCATATATATACATCTACAAACATAGCTAGCTGGCAATAGTTCATGGTATATTACTAAAAATCATAATCTAAACAACAGGCATTTTTCATCCATTATTATTTTCCTGGGTAGATGGTTAGGTTTTTTAAACATTTATGGGCCTCTTCCAAATGGTTCTATATTTTTTTAAGCTTTAATGCAACCACCATAATGTCATCTGAAAAGAGGAGTGTCTGTAGGACTTCACCATCCATAGGAAAGTCATATTAAACTTGTTTCTCTTCTATGAGAGTGGCAAACATCTTTGATAAGCATGTTTCCTTGTATATATCATCAGATATTTATAATCAGGGATCATGAAACAGAGCTACTTCTGTTGTTCTATTTTTTGAGGATTCAAATAAATTTGATACATTCAAAAAGAAGGCCTTAAAAATGAATTTTGTTGTAATATACCAAATGCTTTTTTATTATCAACAAACATTAACCACAATGGAGTCTTACAGTGTCTTCATCTTTCAGTCAATTATATAATTAAAGATGTGCTCTGGCCTAGCAGTACCAGATCTCATACTATACTATAAAGCAGTAAACATCAAAACAATCAGAGTGAATCAATGGAATAGATTGGTGGTAAATGACCTCAGCAAATTTGGGTTTGATAAACCCAAAGACCCTAGCTTTAGGGATAAGAATTCACTATTTTACAAAAACTGCTGGGAAAAGTGGAAATCAGTATAGCAGAAACTATGTATAGACCAATATCTCATACCTTATAGCAAAAGAAGGTCAAAACAGGAAAATGATTTAGACATAAAGGGTAATACCATAAGAAAATTAGGAGAACATAGAATAGTTTACCTGTCAGATCTATGGAGAAGGGAAGAATTTATAACCAAGCAAGAGGCAGAGAATATTTCAAGATGTAAAAGGAATAATTTTGGCTACATTAAATTTAAAAGGTTCTGTAAAAACAAAACTAATGCAACCAAGATTAGAATGGAAACAATAAACTGGGGGAAATTTTTATAATAAATTTCTCTGATAAAGGTCTAATTTCTCAAGTATATAGAAAATTAAGTCAAATTTATAAGAATACAAGCCATTCCCCAATTGATATATAGTCAAAGGCTATGAACAAAAAGCAATTTTCAGATGAAGAAATCAAAACTATCAATAATCAAATCATATAAATAATCATATAAATATCATAATCACTCTTGATTAGAGAAATACAAAAATTAAAACAAATCTGAAGTACCACTTCACACCTATCCGATGGCCAATATTACAGTTAAGGAAAATGGTAAATATTGGAGATGTGGCAAAATTGGGGTACTAATGCATTGTTGGTGGAGTTGTGAACTAACCTAACATTCTGGAAGGCAATTTGGAATTATGTCCAAAGGGTTATAAAACTTTGCATACCCTTCCATCCAATAATACCAATACTACATCTGTATCTCAAAGAGACAAAAAAAAAGGGGGGGGCAGGGAAAGAACCTACATGTACAAAAATATTTATAGCAGCTTTTTTTGTGGTGGCAAAGAGTTGGAAATTGAGGGAATGTCCATCATTTGGGGAATGGCTGAACTAACTGTGGTATGTGATGGTGACAGAATAATATTGTGGTGCTACAAAAAATGATGAGAGAAAGAAAGAAAGAAAGAAAGAAAAGAAAGGAGGGAGGGAGGGAGGGAGGGAGGGAGAGAGGGAGGGAGGAAGAAAGGAAGGAAGGAAGGAAGGAAGGAAGGAAGGAAGGAAGGAAGGAAGGAAGGAAGGAATAATGAACATGATCTCAGAAAGAGCTGGAAAGACCCACATGAACTGATACAGAGTGAAATGAGCAGAACCAAAAGAACACTGTGCACAGTAACAACAATACTGTAGAATAATCAACTGTGTAAGACTTAACCACTCTCAGCAATACAATCATCCAGGACAATTCCAAAAGACTTATGACAAAGAATGCATCTTCAGAGAAAGAATTGTTGAAGTCAGAATGCAGATCAAAACATACTATTTTTCATATTAGTTTATTTGGGTTTTTATTTTAGGATTTTGTTTTTAGATAACTATTCTCTTACAAAAATGAGTAATGTGGAAATATTTTACATAGTTATATATAGATATATAAAAACCCAGAAAAAAAAAAGATGTGTTCTATCTACTAGGGAATAATGCTAGGGAAATTCTCTGTTCCCTACTAATAATCTCATTAAAGAGACCATCTATACATCTGTCAATTATTACTGTCAACATTTCATATAGATGGGAAAGTAGGCCTATATATTGGTATTTGTAAATGTCCTTTGTTACCTTTTTAAAGATTAATAATGATTTATATTCTCTTTTATACCTTTGGTATTTTCCTCTCATTCAGATACCTTGCATATTGATCCTTCAAATGCCTTCACAATTATGTTGCCACCAGTATGCATTGCTTCTATATAGAACATTTGTTCTAAACCATCTTATTTTCTTCAAGTTTATTCTCTTTAATGCCAGTTCTAACTCTTCTATAAGCACATTTGAGACTATAATGTTAGATTCCAAGTGTAGTAACTTCCTTGTCCTTGATGAGTTTTTTAAAACTTTTTTAAAGTCTTTGTAGCTCTTTTCCATTTTTATTCTCTGTTGTCTTATGTTTTCATCCATTGATGCCCTCAGAATTACTTTGCTTAGGTGTGTTTGTCACCAAGATTTCTTTAAACTGGTTTTACCAGTTCTTAGATGGAGCTAGGTGGAATAGTAGATAGAGCACTAGGTCTGGAGATGGGAAGATCTTGAATTCAAATCTAGCTTGAGACATGTACTAGTTTTGTGACCCTGGGCAAGGCACTTAACTTTTGTCTACCTCAGTTTTCCTTGACTATAAAATGGAGATAATAAGAGTACCTATGTCACAAGGTTGTTGTTAGGATTAAATGAAATAATAACATGCCTAGCACAATGCCTGCTACATAGTGTTGCTTAATAAATACTTGCTCCTTTCCCCTGTTGTGAGGGTTATTTAGTTATTAATTTAGTATTAGTGTTGGACCTAGCAGGAAGGGCCGGAGAATTCCAAGATGGAATGAAGAAGCAGGAAGTGTGCTTCTTGCTCTCCGAGAGAGACTCCATAGTGGTTGGGGACATAACTGTTGCTAACCCTGGGAGAACTCAGAGTTAGGGAAAACTGCATCCAGATTCCCTGGGATCCTGAGAGAGGTGGAGGCTTTCAGCAGTGAACAACAGACCTGCAGAGCAGCACCAAGTGGGGAAGTGGTTTGTGATCTGGTGGACAGCATTGCAAATTCTCTCTCCCTACCTGGGCACCTTGGATCACCTGTCCTGGTGGAGTTGGCTCCTGGCATCCTGAGACCATCCTTGGATTTACCGTGAGATCCCAATTGAAAGCCATCCTCAGGCCCTTTTGCTGAGCTGACCATACCTGGCTGGAACCAGGTTTGGAGGAGCTTTTCCCTGTGACTTTAATACTGCTTCCTGTGGGCCCTGCCTGGCTTAGGTCAATAGAATAGTATAGATAAGTCCCTCCCTTGACCTTGTGGTTTGTCCTTAGTTGTTCAAAGTAGAATCCCTAATACCCATCCTTGTTTATTTGTTTATTCAATTAAAACTGTTACAACTTTTACCTATTGCCTGCTGGTTACATAGGCCCTAACCTAGGTGAGCTAAGTGACTATTGGCCAAACTGCCATTCTTGTGACAGTTAACAGCTTGGCAGTAAACCCTGGTCTTCCTATCCTGTTTGGTCCAGACCATCAGACATTCCTGTCTCTCCTTCAACCCAGTGTGAACCCACAAAACCATTTAGATTACATTCTTAATAATCCTCCATTACACCCCTACTGCTCATAGTCTTGAATCATCTTTCTCTATAGAGTTTTTAATTGACAAATTTATACTCTAAACTTGTTTCCTTTAGCTACCATATCTCTCCACTTGGCAGTTAAGTCAAATGTATGTTAACTAAGTCATCTTTCAGATTACTTATGGTCTCCTTTTTATTATAATTGATTTATATCCATACTTTTATATGAAAATTATCCTACTCATTGTCTATATCCTATCTTCTATCTCTTCCCAATTTTTATCAATAATTTCCTTAAATAGAACAGCATGAAAGTGTGTAAAATTTCATGCCATATATTTTCTCATTTTTATTCTCTCTTTTATTTTTGTACTAATTTTTATCTTTATTCTAAAACTTGATGGTTTGACAAATGGCTAATTCATGGATGTCCTATATCAATAATTAGTTATCTCTTCTCTGTTAAAATATAATCAATTTCCTCATTGTTCAATTTTTTTGTCACCACAGAGAGCACAACTATAAATATTTTTGTACAAGTCTTTTTCCTTATTATCTCTTTGAGGTACAAACCCAACAGTGATATGACTGGGTCAAAGAGTAGGCATTCTTTTAAAGTCCTTTGCACATAGTTCCAAATTGCCCTCCAGGATGGTTGGATCAATTCACAACTCCCTCTGTAATGTATTAGTCTCCCAATTTCACCACATCCCTTCCAACATTTATCGCTTTCCTTTGCTGCCATATTGGCCAGGTGTGAGGTGGTACATCAGAGTTGTTTTAATTTGCAATATGACTCAATAAATTGTGGTATCTGATGATGATGGCATATTATTGTGTTGAAAGGAATAATGAACTGGAAGAATTTCATGTGAATTGGAAAGACCTCCAGGAATTGATGAAAAAAGAAAGGAGCAGAACCAGGAGAACACTGTACACAGAGACTGAGACACTGTGGCACAAACAAACATAATGGACTTCTCTACTAGCAACAAGGCAATGATCCAGGACAATCCAGAGGAACTTGTAAGAAAGAATGCTATCCACATCCAGAGAAAGAACTGTAGGAGCAGAAACACAGAAGAAAAACATATGATTAATCACATAGTTCGATATGGATATGATTAGGGTTTTGATGTTAAAAGATCACTCTATTGCAGATATGAATAACATGGAAATAAATAGGTTTTGAACAATGATACATGTATAGCCCAATGGAATTTCTTGTCAGCTCTGGGAGCGGGGAAGGGAATGAGGGGGGAGTCATGAATCATGTAACCATGGAAAAATATTCTAAGTTAAAAAACATATAATCAATTTCCCTTTTTGTGCTTATTTGGTGCTTGTCACATTTGGCAATTCTTTTCTGAAGAAAGTATTCATAATATATAAATGTGAAGTTTTCTCGCTAGTCTATAAATCATTGGCCTCCCTCATTCTTTATTCCTGAGTCATATTTTCCAACATAGTTCTTACCATTCTCACTGTTTGCATCAAAAACACTGAGTTTCACAACACGTGTATTTCATTTGGAGGATCCCATCAGGTTCTGCATTCTCTGCCTCTTCATCAGATCTTAGTGCAACAGATATTAGTGCATAAACTGTAATTGTTATTATAGTGGTCTTTTGAGAAATGTTAGTCATAAGCATTGCAATAGTCCTATGAAATATTTCTTGTTGCCATTAAGGGCAAGATTAAACCAAATCTTCCAACTCCTTTATTTGTCTCTCCAAGAAGAATCTATGAGCCATCTTTCTATTTATATACAACTTCCTTTTCTTCTTTTAAAAAAATGAATGTTAGGATTAACACATCAGTTCCTCAAGGAATATGTTCAATTATTGGTCAGTGGACAAGAATTTCACACTTAAGTGTCAGTAGCTAAATTAAAGTTTATAGAAAGACTAAAAATCTTGTAATCCTTAGTACCTTCTTCCCCCTTTGTCAACACTGTCACCCACTATAAAAGCAGAGATGGGTCTAAGGGCCATCTTGTTTTTTTCTTTGTTTTATGTATTGCCATGACAAAAAGTTCATCACTAAGTGATGATAAATCTCCTTATACTTAGCTAGAATGGACCTTGAAAAAAAGGCTCAATCAGTTACCAGGACTTCAAAGCATTTCAACCATGGCAGTATCTGACAGAGCTTGTCTTCTGCTTGGGAAAGCCAGGTTTACTTCCACCAAAAATGAGGAATTGAGGAGGAGGTCTCTGTGGAGTCCAAGGTCACACAGCTGATAAATGTCTGATGCCACTTGGTTGGCTTTTGGCCCAACTTCCCTGCATCTTTGTCTTATAGAGATATAAAAAAATAGTATAACAACTAGTATGCCACCACAGAGAATATTGTGCCATTTCCACTGGTGGCAACACTTGACCAGTAGCAATGATGGCCTTTATCAACAGTTTCTTGCCTTTCCAAGTATTAAGTCCCATTTTTAATGTCAAAAAAATTTTCAGAGATGTCCCCCAACACACCCCTACAATTGTTGCTATGATATTAGCTCATTTGATTGAGAAAATATGCAGCAAAAAAACTATTATGAATTCAAGATCACCTATAATATATATTATTTTAGCCATTATAAGAGCATTTAGAGACATTTGGGATAGAGGAGGAAAGATAAGGCAAAGGTAAATAAAAGGCGTGTTATTTTTTTTTTGCAACCTATTATAAAATGGGAATATTGATACCTATCTACCTACCTCATAGGTAATTAGGTGGCACAGTAGATAGGGGACAGATCTAGAGTCAGGAAGACTCATTTTCCTGAGTTCAAATCTGGCTTCAAGCACAGAAAGCCAAGAAAACCCAAAATGAGATCAAGAAAAGTTGGACACAACAGAAAAACAGCTGAGTGACAACAACCTACCTCACAGAGTTTGTGCGGATCAAATAAGATTTTGTCTTTGTTGTTCAGTCATTTTTCAGTCATATCCTTGTGATCTCATTTAAGGTTTCTTTGGCAAAGATACTGGAATGATTTGCCATTTCCCTCTCCACTTCATTTTCCAGATGAGGAAACTGAGGCAAACATGGGCAAGTGACTTGCTTAGAGTCACACAACTAGTAAGTATCTGAGTCCAGATTTGAACTCATGAAAACAAATCTGCCTAACTTGAGGTATGGCACTCTATCCATTGCACCCCCTAGCCATCCCTCAAATGAGATAACGGATGAAAATAATGAAATACCATACAAACATAGGTATTATGCTGACTTACCTCCTGATTTTGCAGCTGACTGAGACCCTAACATATAAATACAGCTAGAGCAAAAGACATAAATATTGAATCAAAAAACATTGTTATTACTAAGAACGACTGCTCTGTGACCAGGGATTTGTGAACAAACACATCTGTTCTACAGCATTTTTCACTTAATAGAATTCTCTGAAATCAAACCAGGAGAGCACTGCTATGATGGACTGTTCCCTGGGCCGTGAAAATAGCTTCTCTGAACAAAATCTGATGGTACAATGGTATTTGTGAAAACACCAATTAACCTATAATGTGTGGGAAAGTGCTTTAGAAACAAAAGCACAATATAAATGGCTTGTGGTGGCTCAGGAAATGTTCATTAATGCTAATGAATTAAAATTTTGACTCCATCTGATTTCTGGGCCATGGAGCTCACTATGAAAATCACCCTGCTATTTCTACCAAGAAAGACAGAGTGAACCACAAAGTTAAAACCATCTGATTGTTATTCAAACTGAGGAAGATTTTCTTTTCCATACTGTTCTCCTTTTATTTCAATTCCTTCTTTCCATATTTCTGCTCTTCCTTCCTTTCCATAAGCCCTTTGTCTATCTTTACAATTAGATTTTTCTCAATTAACCCATCCACCTGCAAAAAATCTTTACAATAACTCTTGTGACACTTTGCAATGATACACTGCAGAACAGACACTAGTGACCTGATGAAGTGCAAGAATGCTTTGAGTTGGTTAGACTCTAAATAATGAAATCTTTATTTGCTCACAGTCTTGCTTCTTTCAGTACTTAGCCTTTTTAGTCTCAGCTAATTGTATCATTCAGTCATTTCAGATGTTGCCTACTCTTGATCCCATTTGGGGTTTTCTTGGCAAAGATACTAGAGTGGTTTGCCATTTCCTTCTCCAGCTCAACTTTACAGATGAGGAAACTGAGGTCAACAGGATTAAGTCACTTGCCCAGAGTAATATAACTAGTAGGAGCTAATTGTGTAAACCTACCCTAATTCAATAGCAACTTTATGTTATTCCAGATCTATAACTAGGAAAGGGTGATCAGATCTGTGTTCCAGTATGTTAGCTTCCAAGAGGTTAATCTTTCCCATACCTCATACCTAAAGGTCCTGAACCATCTTGCACCTGAAATTTTCACCACAACTTTCCCTGTGCTATCAGCTCAAGGAACTGAGGTCAATTCATTTTTCCCCATTTGAAAGAATTCCCATTAATTCCCATGGATCTTTGTCTTTTCTTCAGACTGTTAACCAATTCATTAATGTGGGCCCAGTCCCAAAACTAATAAGCAAAGAAACTTTGACCAGCTCCACTTCTTATCTGGGACATTTCACCTCTCCTTGAGCAGCTCAGAACCTTTTCCTCTCCTGGGGGCTCACCATATTGGTGCCAGACAGTATGGATACCTAGTTAACTTTAACTCTTCAACAACTTTAAACTCCCGAACTCAAGTAATCTGCCATCCTCAGTTCCCCTCCCCAGTAGCAGACTTGCACTACCATGCCAGGCTTCCTATATTCTTCCTAACTATATCCAATACTCTTTCTTCAACAAGCCCATACTCTTTCATTTATACTAAAGAAGCTCAGCTTTTCTCTTGCATCTTATTTTCATGGTTGTCTTTCTGTTGTCACTTTCTCCCATCTAACTTTCCTTCCTATCATCGATAACACCAATTCATCCCCGATATGCAATATACAGACTTTTCTCCAAGGCAATAAGCTCTTTTTTCAAACCTTTATCTTCCATCTTAGAATCAATATTGTGCATTAGTTTCAAGGCAGAAGATCAGTAAGGACTAGACAATGGGTGTTAAGTGACTTGCCCAGGGTTACACAACTAGAAAATATCTGAGGACAGATTTGAACCCAAGACCTCCCATCTCTGGATTTGGCTCTCAATCCACTGAGTCACCTATGTCCCCAAGGCAGTAAACTCTTATGTAAGATCAGTATATCATGATGAAAACTAGCTACCCTATCCTCTCAAAATCTAAATAAACAAGATAAACTCTTACTGAAAACCAGAACAAGATGAGACATTCACAATCACAAGCTGATAAAGGTATCACATTTGCCAGTTTCCAAATACACTTTTTACAAATGAAAACTTAGTTTAAAAGTGCCTATTGACATTGATGGCTTCCATAGCAAATAGAGATCAACTATGGAAGAAGTTACCACATCCTCCTCTGCTCAGTGGATCCAAAATTATAGCAAAAATAAATACCTTGAGATAATTAAAATAAGAATTGAGGCATAAGCAAACTTTTGAGAAATAGATGTGCCCAAAATCATTTCCTCTCAAATGTTATTTTCCATTTTTCATGTGTTCATTTCACCTCATCAGTGGACTCTCCCTGTGAATCATTCTGTAGCTTCATGGGCTATTGTTACTTAAGGGTGACAGATACCACAATGAAAAGATGATGTAACCCACTGGTAGAATCCAAATTGTGCTAATATTACAGAACCATATGTACTCTCATTCATTCATCTCTGCCGACATTGCTCCATGGGGAAGGTTTTCAGGGCAGACCTGAACTCCCTTAGCAACAGAAGTGGTAGAGAGCAGAAATTCATTTTAAAATCTTAAAAGGTACAATCTGGATTTTTTTTAACATCTTTGGAACAAACAAGACAACAAACTATTTTTCTAGGTAATCAAGCAAAACTACAAAGAATCTCAGGGACCTAAATTTTTAAAAGCAACATAAATATCCTTTTTCCCAACATAAATTTCCCAACATAAATATCCTTTAATTTAGTGATTTCCCTGTGACCCATAAAATTTAAGCAAATGAAAGCAGTTGTTGAACTCAACAAACATTTTAAAGCTCCTGTTATTTGTAGGGCACCCCAGCCCCCTTCTAAGCTACAGCAGATATCTGAAGTTTAGATAAAGCACAAGCCCTGCAATAGTGGAGATTACACTCTAGCATAGCAGTTCTCAAAGAATGACTGAGAGAATACTGAGGGTCCCAGAGACATTTTCTGAGGATCTTTGAGGTTAAAAACTATTTTCATAATAATAGTAGCACATTTCAATTTTTAATATGAGAAAAATATCAATAGAGTCTACCTATATAAACAAAAGCTCTTGGAGGGGAGGGAATCCTCAATAATTTTTAAGAGTGCAAAGGGATGGCCAGCTTAGTGGATAGAGAGCCAGGCCTGAGGTCAAGATTTAGGTTCAAATGTGACCTTAGATACTTCCTAGCTATGTGACCCTGGGCAAGTCACCTAACCTCAATTACCTATCCTTTACTACTCTTCTGCCTTGGAATAGATATACTATTGATTCTAAAACAGAAGGTAAGGGTGGGGTTTATTTTAGGATTAAAAAAAGAGTTTAAAGGGGTCCTCAGACCAAAAATTTTGAGAATTAGTGGTCTAGCCAGAAACTTAAATATATACACATATAGCCTTAATGCAGGATAAAGACATTAAAGTGGTAGAAAACAAAGAGCTTTCTGAGGCCCAAGGAGAGAAAGGTACCATTGGAAATGACCAGTTAAAACTTTAAAATTTGTAAAGGGTTTTCTTTACATAACAATCCTATAAGATTGGTAGTATAACTACAAATAGCAATATTTTCATTTCAGAGATGAGTAAACTGAGGCCCTGAGGTGTTCAATGACTTGTTCAAGTCAAGACTTGCTGATGTCTGAGGCAAGATTTGAACCTAGGTGTCCTAATTCCCAGTCCAGTGCTCTCTCATAGTGGGTTACCATGAGGTCCCACTATTTGGGAAAAAGGGAAAGTGGTAACACAGAGTCATAAGGTTACCATAGTACTGTCATAGATCACTAAAAGAAGTCATTGTAAGAAGGAGGTTCAAAGGTTAACCATGGGAGAGCCTGACAGAGTCCAGGAGAAAGAGAAGTATGGATAACAATGTCCCCCAAGGTCTCAGTGGGAGTAGGGATGAGGCACTGAGTCAATTGAAACCTCTTTCTCTGCCCAAAGTCTGCCTGGAGCCTCATTGCACCCTGCTCATTGTGTTTCACTCCCTGCTCACTCAGATTAGACTGTCAATCTGGTTCTGTTTGTTACCATTTATGTAAGGAGGACAGGAATTATTTGTTTTTCACTGGAAACTATCTTGTTTAATTAAGATTCACTCTCCATCTACTTTCTTTTTTTCTTTTTCAAACCCTTACCTTCCATCTTAGAATCAATACTGTATATTAGTTCCAAGGCAGAAAAGTAGTAAGGGCTAGATAATGGGAATTAAGTGACTTGTCCAGGGTCACATAGTTAGGAAGCGTCTGAGGTCAGATTTGAACCCAGGATCTCCCATCTCTAGGTCTGGCTCTCAATCCACTGAGCAAACTAGCTGCTCCCTTCCCATCTATTTTAAAAAGGAATTGAACAGAACAAATAAAAAAACAATTCAAGTTTCAAATATTTCAGGGTAAAAGAAGAGATCATTTAAGGAAATAACAATGAATGTTTTAGGCATAGTTTTTATAAAATCATATTGAGAACTAGAATATAGGTGTTTTGAGGTCAAGGACTTCATGTAATTTATACCTATATGCTCCACTCCCCTACGATACTAGCTCATTTTCTTAGTGTTTAACAAATGATGGTCGAATTAAGAATTTTATGTCATTTTTCTAAAATGCGTGTTACTAAAATTAATTCTCTTTTTTCTCTAGTTTTCCTTTGCATGTACTCATTTAAAATAAAGAGGAGAGATTTGGGAAGTATTCCCAGAGACTTTATTTTGAATTTCTCTAGAATTAAGCATAACTATCCCTGTGTGTAAAGGGAACCCCTTCCTCCCAGGGTCATGAACTTCCTGCTCATCTGAGCCAGCCCATTAGCATAGCTGGAATGCTCCAAACAGAGGTCACAGGTTAAGAGCCCTAGGATCATGACCCAGAACTAAGGCTTACAGGTCCAGGGCAGAAAGACTTTGAGCTCTTACTCCCGGAATCAAGAAAGTGAACTGTTTGGAGAAGGCACCATAAAGAAGCCTATAGAAACAATACACTGCATCAGAAGATCCAGAATGAACTTTGGGATGTAGTGAATCAAACTCAAGGGGATTGAAGACATTTACTCTGAATGTAAACTCTTATGCCAAAGGGGATTTCCCCCTACTTGGCTTTTTGTCAATGCTCCTACCAATCATTGGTTTTGCCCTCTTTCTTTTTTATTTACCTCTTAACCCCAAATTATTGTAGTTTCTTCTTAGAAAGTGCAATATTTTATGCACCTCTAGTAAGAAATCTTTAGAGATATAAGCTGGTTATGTGAAATGATTCACTGGGGAGACTTAGGAATGTAAATCTGGGAGATTTCAACATGCTTTGTCTCCCAAAAGAATCACAGGGGGGTTTCTGTAAAGGGAGCCCCTTCCTCCCAGGGTCGTGAACTTTCTGCTCCTCTGAGCCAGGCCATTAGCATAGCTGTGATGAGAGGTCACAGGTTAAGAGCCCTAGGATCATGACCCAGAACTAAGAGTTATGGGTCCAAAGCAGAAAGACTTTAATTGCTTCCTGAGATGTGATAGACCATTTCAGAGAGAAAGGAAGTGACGTGGAGAAGGAGGACTATACAAAATGAGACCATAGAGGAGATCAGGTTCTTCTCTGGAGGTCTTTGACTGGGGGTCTTTCTTCAATTCAGCATTGGTGGTTCGGGAAGAAGACACTCTCATAGGCTAGAAAGATTAGGTAGAAGGCTAGGAAATCGTTTTCTATTTCCTTTCCTCCTTATTTCTTTCTTAGACTATATTTATATTAAAATTAAATTATTTTAAAAAACTATCATCCTTGTGACTTACGGGTTAATTATTTTATAAATGATGACCACAACAATCTTTTTTTTTTAACACTTTCCTTCTGTCTTGGAATCAATACTGTGTATTGGCTCCAAGGCAGAAGAGTGGTAAGAGTAGGCAATGGGGGTCAAGTGACTTGCCCAGAGTCACACAGATGGGAAGTGTCTGAGGCCAGATTTGAACCTAGGACCTCAGTCTCTAGGCCTGGCTCTCAATCCACTGAGCTACCCAGCTGCCCCCCACAACAATCTTGTTTTAACTATTATTATATTTCCAAACCAATTTCTAAATATTACATTTAGCATATTACATTTGGCATAATATTAATTCTAAATATTACATTTGCCAATCTGGTCTATTCCAGTGTTTCCCAACATGTTTTATTCTTAGACATTGTCATGAAATTACAGCAAGATAACAATAAATATATCTTGGGGTAAGCTTAAAAGAAGAAATAACCTGAAAGTCACATTTAATAGTCCATAGTGATTAACTATATCTACTCCTGGGAAATTAGGAGTTAATATTGTCCCATTAAATGTGTTGCCTCCCTACCTCTTCTGATGGCCACCTGTAGGACTAGAAAACAGTTCATTTTCCTTATTGGCAAAACTTTGGCATCTTTGTTACAAATAGCAAAGGCTTTATTTTCAAAATTCAAAGCTTGCTTTTGAAACTAAGCATCAGTTTTCAATGAAAGCAGTCTTGATATATTTGAGAAAGTTTTGGGTTTGGGAAACTCAGGTTAAATGTGGAATGGTTTTTCTTTGCTTGGAATGATCTTGCTCCGAATCTTGGTTACTATATAGTATACCTGGTGTCCCAAACTTCTTAGTGAGGTTTAAGCTTTCACAAACTACAATGTCCCAAAAGTTATCCTTTTTTAATAAGCTTATACTGCACTAACACTTTTGGGACATCCTCTGTTTACTGATATGTGGTACATTAGAGGCAGCTTTGCAACACAGTAATGGATTGTAGTAAACTGCTTAAAATTCTTTCATCTCTACCCTTCTGATTTTACTCAGGCAACCTATTCATTTCTTTACATCTTTGTGTCTGTATCCAGGCATGCAGTTAAATGCTAAGATTGTATCAAAGGAAAGCTAGCAGCGCTTTTTGTTATAGCTCAGAATAGGAAACAAAGTAGATGCCTATCAGTGGGAGAATGTGATAGGTGAATATAACAGAATATTTCTGTGCTATAAGAAATGATGCTTGTGATGAATACAGAGAAGCAAGAAAAGATCTATATGAACTGATGCATAGTGAAGTGAGCAAAGCCAGGAAAACAATATATACAGTAGCTAAACAATGTAACTAGAAAGAATGATACCCAAAAAATCAAAAGTAAATGTAATTACATCAAATTACTCAAATTATTACATCAAATTACAAATTATTACATACAAATTACATCAAATGTAATTACATCAAATTGCTCAAATTATATCAAATTACTCAAATAAAAAGATGTAAGAAGAAATTCCAACCCAGCCCTTTGTGGAGGTGGGAGGTCCACAGGCATTACACACTGCAAATGTCTTCAGACTTTTTCAGTATATCAATCACTTGTGCTAACTATTTTCCCTCTCCAAAAAAATACTGTTTATCATAAGGAACAGCTCTCTGAAAGACAGAGGGACTTTGGGAATTACTGTGATGATATAAAAAACAGAAACTATCAGTCAAAACATTTTTTTTAAAAGGTAAAGGTGAGGAGAAAAGAGGCCTTACTTTGGTGGTAAGTTGGGATTCCACTGATAAATGCTTCTATGGATAAAGAAATATGGTCTGTGAAGGGAGATAAATACCTTACATTGGATGTAGCCTGCAGGATTGGATTCTTGAAAAGAAGAAGAGAGTTGGAACCCCTGGGAGTAACTAGCACTTGGGAGAGTGGGAAAGCATGGGGATTTTTGAGGCAAATGTAGTGATGGAGGGAGAAAGTAACCAGGGGAAAGTACAGAGCAGAGCTAGACTGAATAATCAAAGGCACAGTGAGGGAAGAGACCTTTCATGAGACACTGTCCTCCCTAATACTTGCAAATTGTCACTCTTCTGGGAATGAGGCACAATGGAAAAGGGAAATCCTGGAGCAAGCTCTACAAAACAGTGGTAGAAATGAACTAAAAGAGAGAGCCTAGAATGGATACCTTTGAAGCTTTGATTACATGAGAAAAGAGAGAGGCCAGATAATTATAAAGATCATAAAATCAGAGAATGAGAGTCCAGAGCAGACCCCAAAAAAGTATGGATAACAAAGAGAGGGAATGAAATCCTTTTGGGAAAGGTATACAAAAAATGAAATTTTTAAAAATAATGAACAAGACTAGTTGAAAGTAGAGGAATGAAAGAGGGAATCTACTTCACTGAGAGGGAAAAAAGGTGGAGAAGAATTATATAGCCAGATAAAAGCAAGAGAGGAAAAGGAACTATTAGCAAAACCTAAAAGGGAAAGGGGTAACAAACAAAAGAAAAGATGAGGGACGATGAATAAGTGGGAATAGGCCCATCTTTTAAAAGATTAAGTCAAAGTAATTAAAAGAACATAATATTGTGTTTATAGTAGAAGAGGAAAAATCAAAACTTAGAAAAACAGTATTAGAAGTAGATGGAATTTTGCTGAAGTACTCTTGTTTTCTCTTTCATTTTTATTCTTTGTTATAGATGCCTCTCTCGGTAGGACAGACAGGAAAACTATATTAGGAAATGGAGGTAATAGAAAATATATCAGTAAATAGGCTTACTATATTATATAGGCATTAAAAAAATTTTTTAAGAAAACAGCTATAATCAGCTGAAATTGCTTTTTTATTTAATGAAACTCTCAGTTATTTCTTTGAGAAACTGGCTCTTGACCTGAAAGATATCCAATCTATTTTCCAAAGAATCTGTTCTAATTTGCCCTCTTTTTAAAGTCTGTATCTATGTGTATTTATATGTCTTAGGAAATTAAGAATTAATGAGAATACTAAATGAATGCAGGTAAGAGTCTAGACTTCTCTGCTTATAAATTAATAGAGGAGCATTAAACACTGACAGGAACTTAGTCAGTGGATAGAACAGCAATTTGATAAAGTCCATAATGGCTTGAATTAATTCATGAAATTTAACCTAGAGAAAATTGATGTAAAAACATCAGTTTTGAAGTCAAGGGATCTGAGTTCAGAATCCTAGTCCTGTCATTTAGGTCATTTGCTTTCGCTCTCTGTGTCTGAGCTACTTCATTGATAAAATAGGGAAATTAATGTTATTTATTAATTATTATAAGGAATTATAAGTCATAAATGCTATTAAAATGGCAGTTAATACCTTCAAAGTGGCACCATGTTATAGTGAAAAGCATCTTACTCTTGGAAACAGAAAACTTGAGTTCAAGGTCCCACTTGCCACTCACTAGCTCAATGAACATGAGTAAGTCACCACCTCTCTGTTCTAAGTCACCAATCCAGACCAACAGGGACTGGAGGGTTATGCTACTCTCTGTTCTACCTCATTCATATATTATGGAAAATAGAACTTCAATAAATATTCACTTAATGAACAATTAATTAGTTTCTTCAGTTATTTATCCTGCTATTAGTTCCTGTACCCTCGTATCCAATGAGACCACAAGGGGGCTTTGCAGATTGATTCATTGAACTGTCCTTTTTCCTTTAGAATCTATAAAAGATGTTCCCTTATAGAATTTTGTTATAAGGCAGTGATGGCAAATCTTTTAGAGATCAAGTGCCCAAACTGCAACCTTCACACCACATATGAGCCTCCCACCTTACCCCAGACAGGGGAGGGAGGAAGCACTTCCATTGGGCTGCTGGGCAGAGGGGTGGGTGATGGGAATAATGTCCTCGGGTGCATGTAGAGATAGGGAGGGGAGCAGCCCTCTCTGGCACACATGCCATTGGTTTGCCAATACAGTTATAGGGAGTTGATTTATGGTAAGGAAAAAGTCCAAGCATTCATTTTGAGTTTCTCAAAGAAGTAACACTATGAAGAGAAATTTAAGAGTGTAAGGACAGTTTTGTAAAAGTGGAGTTTTTGGAATGTTCTGAGCAGAGTGAGTGACGGAGCAACAGTTGAGCCAGAAGAAAAGGATTGTGGGAAGGAAAGAACCCTGAGGAAGGGTTTCGATCTTGGAGTCCTTACAGGAGAGGAAATCATACATATGAGACTTTGGGGGGGGAGAGGGCAAAAGGGGATACAAATTAATATTAATTTTCCATGCCATAGGTCTTAAAGTGAAAAGAGTAATTGCTTTTTGCTTAATTTAAGACTTATGTTATAGAAAGTTAATATTAATTTGTGCTCCTTTTTGGCCCCTCAAAAAAAAAAGGCTTTTGATTTTAAAACTCAAATGGTTTGATTTTAGGTCTGAAGCTAAAACTGTCTCTCCCTGAGACTATGCTGTATCCTCCCTTCTTTTGTAAAAATTGGCAAAGTGTAGAATTGCTCCTTAGTTTTCAATTAAGTAATGAAATTGGCTAAGCAGTTGTTATGTAGGTGTAAAGCATTGCATTTGTGGGGGGAGGGGGAGAGTCCCATCATGTGGTAGAATAACTTGGCATCTGGAAGACCTGCCACTTCCTGGGAGAAAGTCTATTGAGTTGATTTCCTATATGGCTCTTATTCAGTGAAAAATCTCTTGGGATGTCCTGGGAAGGGACTAGGTGATGGCATCAGAAAGGAAATATATTAACTCGGGCTATAGGAAGTCAGACCTTTTTTTGGCTAATCCACCTCTCCTCCCCAACTCTCCTGCTTATCTACTGATTTTGCTTAAGCTTGGGCCTTGGCTTTGGCTCTAGCTCTGGCTCTCCTTGAGCATGAATCCAGCTGCTAGAGCATGGCCTGACTATCTACTGACCAAGTGGGCTTCTCAGCTGTTGTGAGTTCTATGGTGTCTGTTAGGACTGAAGGGAGCCCATGGCTAGTTAGGATATAGAGAACCATCTATTTTAATAAATTGATATTTTTAAACTAAAGATACAGCCTCCAGATAATTTCAGTCATCACAATAGGGAGTTGACAGAACATTATAAAAGAAGAGCAACACTGTTCTAGTCACATAGTTTGAAGAAAGAGGAATAGGAATAGGAATGTCATTTAGCAAAAGTTGGGGAGGAATTAAGCTGACAGGAAATCACACACCTGCTGAGTTGCAAGATGACAGATGTTTTGAAATTTTTTCTCAGTGCATGCAAACTGGCCTAGACTATGCAAATGTGATACAGCCCATAATGCTCAACATCAGCTCAGCAAGGAGATGGATCTTACTGCCTCATTTATGCTACCATTAACTCAGGTTAATGTCACATTTAAAAGATCATCATGAAAGACTCTGAAATGTTCCTGATTTAAAAGAACTTATTTTGCTCCTAAAGTAACCGATAATTTTTCCCCCTTCTCAAAAAATACAGCCTTCATTTTCTTTGTCTGAGAAAGGAAGGGGTTGGACTAGATGGCCTCTGAGGTCCCCTCCATCTCTAGATTTGTAGTTCTATATGATCCCCCTCCATTCCTCTCCAATAGATTGCTCCCTTGATTATCTGTTTTTTCTTTATCTTCTACCTCTGGTTCTGTCTCAACTACCTACAAATATGCCCCAAGTCTTCCCTATCCTTAAAAATCTTTTCACTGGGCCTTCCCAAATTTCTCACCCTAGCTATCTACACTCACTGCCTCCACTTCCTGTCCCTCTCTTTCACTCTTCATTCCTTTGTAATCTGGCTTCCAACTTCATTATTCACTTTATCTGTTCCTTCAAAACTCAACAATGATTTTTTAATTGTCAAACTTGGTTATCATCTTTTTTCAATCCTCATCCTTCTTGACTCCTCTGATCAATTCAAATCAATAAATATTTATTTGTTGTTGTTCAGGCAGATCCAACTCTTCATGATTCCATTTGGAGTTTTCTTGGCAAAGATCTTAGAGTGGTTTGCCCTTTTCTTCTCCAGCTTATTTTACAGATGAGGAAATTCTGGGTTCACTTCCTCACTGTGTGACCCTGGGCAAATCTCTTGACTCTTATTGCCTATTCCTTACCCACTCTTCTGCCTTACACAGTATTGATTCTAAGATGGAAGGTAAGTGTTTTAAAAATAAATAAAATCTATGGAGAAGGAAGGAATTTATGACTAAGCAAGATATAGAGAACATTACAAGATATTAAAATGAATAATTTTGATTATATTAAATTTAAAAGGTTTTGTACAAACAAAGCCAATGCAATCAAGATTAGAAGGGAAATAACAGACTCAGGGAAGGGGCAGATTTTGCAACATATTTCTCTGATAAAGGTCTAATTTCTCAAATACATAGAGAACTAAGTCAAATTTATATGAATAAAAGTCATTCCCCAATTGACAAATGGTCAAAAGATATGAACAAGCAGTTTTCAGAAGAAGAAATCAAAACTATCAATAATCATATAAAAGATGTTCTAAATCACTCTTGATTAAATGCAAATTAAAACAAGTGTGAGGTACCATCTCATACTTATCAGATTGGTCAATAAGACTGTAAAGGAAAATCATAACTACTGAAAGGGGATGTGGCAAAATTGGACACTAATGCATTTTTGGTGGAGTGTGAGGGCATTTTGGAACTATGCCCAAAGGGCTATAAAACTATATATACCCTTTGATCTTGTAATATCACTACTAGGTCTTTACCTCAAAGAGATCAAAAAAATGGGAAAAAATATTTACATCATATGCAAAAATATTTATAGCAGCTCTTTTTGCAGTGGCAAAGAATTGGAAATTGAGGGGATGTTCTTCAATTGAGGAATGGCTGAACAAATTGTAGCATGTGGTAATGATGCAAAATTACCATGCTATAAGAAATGGTAAGCAGGAGAATTTCAGAAAAAAAGCTAGAAAGGCCTACATGAACTGATGCAGAGTGAAATAAGCAGAACCAGTGGAGCATTGTACACAGTAATAACAATATTGTGGGATGATTGACTGTGAAAGACTTAGCTACTCTCAGCAAGATAATGATCCAGGACAATTCTGAAGGACAAAGAATACTATCCACCTCCAGAGAAAGAATTGTTGCAGTTGAAATGCAAATCAAAGCATAATATTTTTCATTTTAGTTTATTTGTGTTTTTATTTAGGCTTTTGGTTTTAGATGAGTATCCTCTCTCTTACAACAATGACCAATATGGAATTAAGCTTTGCATGATAATACATGTATAACCTAAATCAAATTGCTCCCCATCTCCAGGAGTGAGGAAAGAGACAATTTGAGTTTTATAATTTTAGAAAATGTGTATTGAAATGCATTTTTTAAACCCTTTGTACTTTGGTGTATTGTCTCATAGGTAGAAGATTGGTAAGGGGGGGCAATGGGGGTCAAGTGACTTGCCCAGGGTCACACAGCTGGGAAGTGGCTGAAGCCGGGTTTGAACCTAGGACCTCCTGTCTCTAGGCCTGACTCTCACTCCACTGAGCTACCCAGCTGCCCCTGAAATGCATTTTTTAATCATTTGAAAAAATAAAAAAAAATTGCTCCTCAGTCTCTTGTGCTATCTCATTACCTGTATCATAAGCCTAACTATAGGTATACCTCAATGTTCTGCCTCATTTCTTCTTCTTCATCTTCTTCTTCTCCTCTCTCTCTCTTTCTCTTTTTCTCTTTCTTTCTCTCTCTCTCTCTCTCATGTTTTACTATCATCTTTTTGCAGATGATTGATAACTTTCAGATCCATGTATCCAACCCAAGTTCATCTCATGGGCTCCCTCTGTGGAAAATATAAGTAAGGGTAATGGGGTCACCGGGGATATTAAATAAAACTAGGTGGTTGTGAGTACACACACTGGGATTTATGATAGACTAGACCTGGACATGAAGACTTGAACAGCCAAGCTGCTCCTAATTGACAAAGGACAGTTAGCCAACTGTCACTCTGGCCAGAGGCTTTGAATTCAACAGACAAGGTAACAGGATATAACTGGGTTTAATTATGAACAACTAAAAGGTGGGATAGGGATATCTACTCTAAAACCTTAAATCTAATGACATAACCCACAGGGAAAGGAAAGACTTATTTCTACACTAACTTAGTAATCTAAACTGACAGGGCCCAAGGAGCAGTGGAGTCTCTGGGTGACTGCCTCAGACCTGGAACCTGCCAGGCTTGAGCAGCTCAGCGTACCAAGTAGGAAGGGTTTTGCTTGAAACGCTGTCTACCAGATCTCAAAACTTTCTCCTCTTCCTTGGTACAGGACTGTTGATCTTCTCTCTTTGCTAGATGCCACCACTCAGGATCCCAGGGGAAAATCAGGATACAGAATGTCCTTTTACTCTGAGTGCTCCCAGGGCTAACCATAGTTTGTATTAACCCCCAATGGAGTCCTTCCCAGAGCACAAGTCACTTCTTCCTGCTCCCTCATTCCATCCTGGAATTCCCAGCTCCAGCTCCTTCCTGCTAGATACATCTTAATACCTAATCAATAACTAATCTTATCTTCCTCACAACACCTCCCATTCCAGAAGTATCTCAAACTCAATACATCTAATAAAGAACTTACTATTTTTCCCAAAAAAAATCTTCCCAGCCACCAAAATTAGCCATTTCTATCAAAGACATCATCAACCTTCTAGTCTCTCAGATTTATAACATCAGCATTATCCTTGATTCCTTATTCTCAGTCATTCTGTGTATCTAATTAGTTGACAGATCTAACTCCTCTCCATTCAGGTAGTCACTATTCAGGACCTCATTCCCTGACTTCTAGACTATTGGGCTTCTGAAGGTCTCCCTACCTCAAATCTCTTCCCACTCCAATTCATCCTTCATAGACTTACTATAGTTTTGTTTTGTTTTTAACTCTTACCTTCCATCTTATAATCAATACTGTTGGCTCCAAGGCAGAAGAGTGCTAAGAACTAGGCAATAGGGGTTAAGTGACTTGCCTAGGGTCACACAGCTAGGAAGTATGGACCTCCCATCTCTAAGCCTGGCTCTCAATCCACTGAATCACCTCAATGTCCCCTATAGTGTTTTTTCATAAGCAAGGATCTGACCATGTCATTGTCCTACTCAATGAACTCCAATGGCTCCCAAACTCCCAAACTTCAGCCAAACTAGCCTTTTCTCTGCTCCTCATATACATAGTACTTTATTTCCCCCTACCTTTTTACTGATTATCCCCATGTTTGGAATGCCCCTTTTCCTCATCTGAGCCCCACAGAATTCCTCTCTTCCTTCAATACATTGCTTATGTTCCACTTTCTACATGAAGCCTTTCTTAGTCCCTACTCACCCAGCTGCTAATGGCCTCCTTCTTTAATTATCTCATTAGGGTAGATATATTTAATATTATTATTCTACTCTGTGGAATGCATTTTTATATGTCCTTCCATATGTACATGTGGTCTCCCCTAATAAAATATAGTAAACTTCTTAAGAGTCTGTGTTGCTTTATTTTTTGCCTTTGTCTCCTCAATGCCTAAAATATAGATACCTGATAAATTGTTGCTTCATTCCAGATTGATTATATAACAGTCATAAAATAATAAAGTCAGAATTCATTTAATATCTATGGCCTCATCTGTATCCTCATCTGTAAAATATAGAATTTGAAATGAATCATCTTTAAGGTCCCTTCCAGATCTGAGACCCATAGGGCAAGACACCACAGATCTGGTCAATCTATAGACAGTGGGAGGAAAGGGAAATATGTGGCATATGAGAATAGAAGACAATGGGAAAGAAAAGAAATACAAAGAAAAATATGAATAAAAACATTGTGAAAGCATCTTTAAAACCTATATATATAATAAACCTATTTCTAAAAAAATATTAAGAAAGAGATATCCAGTCTCAAATCCTTTCTAGACTTTTTCCTTTAGGTCTAAAAATGGATTGAGGTCGAGAATCAAAGTTTTCTCTTGTACTATCCTTGTCTGCCCTATCCCCTGAAGCAATTGACCTGCAACAGACCCACCCAAGGGAATCATTTCTTCTGTTACTCAGAAGGAATTTGTATTGGTGGTACTAACTGAAGGAAGGAATCCTTTTCTTTCAGTCCTAGGAAGGGTAGTGATCCAGGAAGAAAGTAGTAGTGACTACTCTTCTGGAATATTGTTTTATTATATTTTTCCTAATCAATATTTCTTTAAATGTTACCTCTAACCATCTTGAGGTTATTGTTGTTGTTGTTGTCCTTATCATCAAGAGGACCAAAATGACATCATTGGGGTCAATGTAGAGTGTGTCTGACTGCCACTGGTCAGACCAATACCAGCTTGGAAGGCTCTACCACGGGGTCAGGCACAAATAGTCTGAATAAAAATTTGGAGTAGAGATATCTCTAAATTTGGCTCATCACACATTTCTTTTGAGCTACTGCAATTCTGCTTTACCCCTAGAGCACAGTACCTTCTTTGAAGAGGGAATACTGATGGTCTTGTGGCAATGGCTTCCATGTTTCACAATTGATACCAAAGTTCTTCAAAGAGATCTTGAGAATATCCTTGTTTCACTTCTTCTGATCTCCAATGTAAGCCCTTGCCTTGTGTGAGTTCTCTATAAAATATCTTTTAGGCAAATGTATGTTTGGCATTCAAATCACATGACTAGCCCATCAGAGTTACACTCCAATAAAATTTGAATGCTTTGCAGTTCAGCTCCAGAAAGGACCTACGTGTCTGGTATCTTATCTTCCCAGGAGATCTTTGGGATCTTCCTGAAGCAATTCAAAAGAAATAAATTATATGTTCTAGTTTGGAGCTATAGACTACCCAGATTTCACAGGCATGCAACAATGAGGTCAACACAACAGCTCTTTAGATCTTCAGTTTGCAGGTGGTCTAATACCTCTTCTCTTCCACATTTCCCTTTGGAGCTTCCCAAACACTGAGGTAACTCTGGCAGTGTGTATGCAAACTTCCTCATTTATACATACATCCCTGGAAAGTATACTGCCAACATAAGTGAACCTATCCCCAGCATTCAAAATTTTTCCATTTGCTATAATCAACAGCTCCATGTTTGGATGGTGCAGTGCTACTTGGTAGAGAATCTCTGCATTCTTGGTGTGAATTGTTAAAATTACACAAGTGGCAGATAATCAGTTCATATTCTGTTGCATCTCAGCCTTGTGACTGCACTGAGTACACTATCACATTGGGGTAGAAAGAAGTCAAAGGGCAAAGTGGTGCCAATTTGGATAATTTTCTCTTGACTGGAATGATAAGTTGATAAAAATTATTTCTGGCAGACTTATGATCAAGATGCTGAGTTTAGTATTAATACTTTTTCTTCAACAACAAGGAGCTTGGGATTACCTCATTTATACAGGGGAGAAAAAAAGCCTAAAGGAAAATGTCAATGAAATAAGGAAGTAGTGCTACTTTTCAAGTATAGATGGAGTAGTATCATTTGAAAGACACCAGGAAAGTCCTATTATTCCCAAGAAATAAGGAAATAAGTCCCCTACCTGCTGATTAATGTCCAGAATTTCACAATTACATAGAGCTTTATTTCTGTAGATTATCATCTTGTATCCCTGGAAGGGATTACACTTGAAATTCTCATTAGTCATTTGTACCTCACTATAAATCCCTTGTTGAGAGCAACTCTTAAATGTGAGGAGATGGGAGGAATGAAAATGGAAAAAGCATAGGAAACCAGCCAGTGTCTAAGAGAGGGAAGAGAGAGAAAAAACAAGTAGGATGAATACACTGAAGAAAAATTTGGTCTCTATAATTTCATCAAAGGTCATAATGGTTAAGATGAATTCTACTAGCAATAGATCTCTTTAATAGGAAATAAATTTTCTCATTTGGTTTAGCAAGGGGTGGGGAGGCCATTTTGTGAGGCAACTCTAATCTCTGACTTTCACAAATCAAAGGTTTTTTTGGGCTTTGGGATGCAGAGTTCTGTTTTGTTGTGACAAAGTTTCCCTATCTTGCCCAGGCTGGAAATATAGAATCTACTGGCAAACCCAATCTCACTGCTCATCAGCTCAGAAGTTTTAATCTGACCTATTTCCAACCCATCAGTTTGCCCCTCCTTAGGCAACCTGGTGCACCCCCATTCATGAGGGTTCACCATTTTGACTCTTTTCTTAGGGTGGATACCTGAATGGCTTAGCCCTTTGCGGCTCAGAATTCAAGAGATCTGCCAGTCTTGGGCTCCCTTGGTATTTAGGATTACAGGCATATGCCACCATGACTCATACACCAGGGTCTTAACTTTCTTGGGCCACCACAAATTTTAAGGCAAGCTTAGTCTTGAAGGTGCTCGTTTAAACCATTAGAATGCAGCACCATTCATTTGGCTTCCGATTTAATCCTTCCTGACCCAACTTCTTTGTAAATGTATGTTCCATATAGTAAGCCAGGCAGAAAACATATTTAAACTACAGAGAAGCAGTCCCTCCTTCTTTTTGAACATTTTTTAGTTAAAGGAGTGGCTTTTGGTATCGTGCCCAAAAATGGAAATAAAAACATTCTGAATGATGATCTAGGCCAGTGATTCCCAAAGTGGGTGCAGCAGCAATCCAAGGAGGCGGTGATGGCCACACTTTTTTTGTATTACATCCTATTCTGAGTTCAATAAATAGTTTCATAATTTCTAGGGGGGTTTTCTGGAAAGGGGGTGGTAGGCCAAAAAAGTTTGTGAAGCACTGATAGGCTATATGAAAGGGATTTTTTAAAAGGAATGCAATTCTCCATCCAAAGAGCAAGATATTTATCCAAGGCCTGGAAATGTAGGAAGTTTCATATTTTCAAATATATTCAGGTGTGAGACATGAATTCAGTACCAATAACAGAGGAGATGGTACATATCTACTTCCCTTTAATAGACTCCAAGGTGCAATTCCATCAAGTATTCTGTAGATGGCGCTGTGGTATAAGAAGAGATGGATCAAGACAAAGGCTCCTATACTTCCTTAGTATGATCTCATCCCTGCTACCCTCAAATGTCTTTTAATAGTTCCCAAATACGGTTAGGATTTTTTTTTTTTTCACCAAAAGAACTTGTTTAAAATGAAGAATTTCAATGGATTATGAATTTTGCTAATATAGCAGCGTTAACTAAACATCTAACTTTGGAGTGTAAAAACAAGTGCTCCTTCTACCATTTGGGGAACATTTCCAGGCTGTGCCCCTAGGAAGGGAAAGAGGGCCAGATCTGCAGTCATGTGAGATCTCTCTCAACCCAGTATTAGCTCAATAGGAATTGAGGCATTCTCTCTCACATTATAATGGCTCTAAGTTTTGCATTAGACAAGAAAGGCATATTAAAGTATCCCATTATCTTCACAAGCAGACATTTTCATTCTTTTGTAGATGGAGATGCAATCAAAAGGAAAATCACTGATCCATTTTTTTATATAAATCTAATGCATATAGAGAAATGAGGTTGGAAAATGGATTTTTTTTTAAACCCTTACCTTCCATCTTGGAGTTAATACTGTATATTGGCTCCAAGGCAGAAGAGTGGTAAGGGTAGCCAATGAGGGTCAAGTGACTTGCCCAGGGTCACACAGCTAGGAAGTGTCTGAGACCAAATTTGAACCTAGGACCTCCCGTCTCTAGGCCCAGAAAATGGATTTTTAACTGATAAGATAGTAAGAAAAATAAGCTATATGTGGTTGTTCTGCTGTGTCTGACCCTTCATGACCCCATAGACCCATAGCACACCAATACCTTCCATGGAGTTTTCTTGGCAAAGGCACTCAGGTGGTTTGCCATTTACTTCTCTGGTGGATTAAGGCAAAACAGTGGTGAAGTGGCTTGCCTAGGGTCACACAGCAGGTAAGTATCTGAAGTCAAATTTGAACTCAGGTCTCTCTGACCCTAGGTCCAGTGTTCTATCAACTGAGCTACCTAGCTATCCTCTACTATTTATCTATTCCAGGAGATCTTTGGAATCTTGATGTTGGATGGGATAGTCCATAGCTAAACAGGAATCTTCTCTGATTCAATTTTATAAATCTAATGTTTGATGAATTCTAATGCTAAGAACTGAGGTATAGATAATCCAGAACTAAGTAGACCCTCATGATAAAGAGATTTCAAGTGATCAGCTTATCCTGGGTGGGGCATAATATTGCCCAGAATCCAATCCAAGCAGAGCTGTTGATGGAAAGTAGAAGAAAAAAAGGGGAAAAGCTAGATGGCACAGAAGACTGAGAACCTGGCCTGGAGCAGAAGATACTGGGTTCAAATCTGGCCTCAGACAATTCCTAGCTGTTGACTCTGGGCAAGTCACTTAATCCTGTTTGCCTAGCTTTGCTCTTCTGTCTCAGAGTTGTTGCTAAATCAGAAAGTAATCATCTATTTGAACACATAGGTTGATACAGATATGATTTGGGATGTAGACTCTAAATGACCCCAGTGCAACTATCAATAATATGGAAATAGGTCTTGATCAATGACACATGTAAAAACCAGTGGAAATACATGTTGGCTATGGGGGGTGGAGGTGGAAGGGAGAGAGAGAGCATGAATCATGTAACCATGGAAAATTTTTATTTAAAAAAAATAAGGATTTAAGAGAGAGAAAGAGAAGGAGGGAGGGAAAAAGAAAAAGAGAGAAAATAAAGAGAAGAAACTACCTTTAGAAGTATTTTATTAAAAAGAAAATCTCAGAACAATAATCATGTAACTATGGGGGAAATTTTTTTTTAAAGAAAAGAAAAAGAAAAAAAAGAAAATCTCAGGAAAAAAAAAAGAGACAGAGAGAGAGAGAGAGAGAAAGAGAGAGAGAGAGAGAGAGAGAGAGAGAGAGAGAGAGAGATGGAAGACCTAGACGGCTCAGTGGATAGAGAGACCAGCAAGTCTTGGGTTCAAATCTTGCCCAGACATTTGCTAACTGTGACTTAGAGTTGGTACTAAGACAGATAGTAAAAGGGGTTTTTTTTTTGTTTTTTTTTTTTTTTGTTATTTTGGGTTTTTTAACCCTTACTTTCCATCAAGGAGTCAATACTGTGTATTGGCTACAAGGCAGAAGAGTGGGAAGGGTAGGCAATGGGGGTCAAGTGACTTGCCCAGGGTCACATGGCTTGGAAGTGTCTGAGGCCAGATTTGAACCTAGGACCTCCCATCTCTAGGCTTGGTACTCAATCCACTGAGCTACCCAGCTGCCCCCAGAAAGTAAAAGTTTTAAGGAAGAGACAGAAAGAGAATAAAGGGAAGAAAACAACTACCTTTAGAGATCTCAAGGCCTTGAACTGAAAGAAAGATGACCCAAATAGCTCCACCTCACACATGAGATTGCCTAGGACCATATTGGTGAACTTATAGCATACATACTAGAGAGGGCACTCAGAGCCTGCCCTGTGGGCATGTGCATAGTTGCCCCAGCACAGTGTGAGCCAGAGTTCCTTACTAGAAAGCCAGAGGGATGTGGGGCAGGTTACTCCCCTCCCCCCTCCACACAGTTTGCAGTTTGGGCACTCGGTCTCTAAAAGGTTCTCCATCACTGACCTAGGAGGCAGTATACTGAGAGACCTACTTATTAAGAAAAAAGGCATTTTCCCATTGAACCTCTGGGACTCAGAGAATCCAACAACAAGAAGAGACCTGAAGGACAAAGTGTTTCCATTAAGTTCCATCAGAGCTGCCATTTAAACAATTCCCCTTGGCTGACAAGGACTCTTCTGTCAGGCATCCCCAAAGAGGTACTACATAGAAAAATAAGGTTGAAAATTACATTCTTCTCTGATGAGGCCGTGTGGGACTCAAGCCCATCGACTCAAAATGAAAAACGAGACTGAGATTACAAAGCAGCAAGCTGGTTTTATTTCTCTTCCAAAAGAGGGCATCTGCAATAAGGATGTCACTAGGTTGGGAGGCAGCTGCTGAACTTGAAGCGGGTGTTTAAGTAAAGTTTCCAAGGTGGGGATTTTCCTTGTGCACCAGAGGGGCTCACAATCTAACAACCAATCCTGTCCTCACACACAATCACCCTCCTAAGCCAACCCCCACTCTCTTGCATCCTTGTGGATGCCTGGTTCTGTTGCAGAGCAAACTTGGCCTACGTGGCAGGGTGGGAGGGGGATTGTACCTATTCTATGTGCAGCTCTGACCTATTCCATGTGGCAGATGTAAAAGAAAAAGAAAGAGAGAGGAAGTGTGGTTAGGGACTTTCTTCCCTGTCCTAGCTGGTGCACCCAGCATTGAGTCCCCCTCAAGATGGCAATATAATATAGAATCTATGGCCCTTGGTGTCAGGAAGGCCAGTTATGTTAGATTTCATTCTCCTAGGGCCATGATGGTGAGCCTATAGTATGGGGTGCCAGCAAGGGGCACACAAAGCCTTCTCTGTGGGAATGCCTGCTATTGCCCTCCAGAGTCACCCTCAGAGTTCATTACTAGAAAGCCAGAGAGACTTAGAGCAGAGCTGTTCCTCTCCCCTTCAATCTAGGTACAACAGTGAACAGAAAGTGGGACTTAAAATTAGGAAGACTTGAGGTGAAATATTACCCCATACACTAACCTCCCTGAGCCTCAGTTTCTTCATCTGTAAAATAAGAAAAGGAGGAAGGTAATAACCATTTATATAGTCCCTACTATCTGCCAAGTACTTAGTGCTAAACACTTTTTACAAAGTTTCTCATTTGATCCTACAAGGTAGGTTTGTTTATTACCCCTACATTTTTTAACCCTTATTTTCTGTCTTAGTAACAACTCTAAGACAGCAGGGTAAGGGCTAGGTAATTGAGGTTAAGTAACTTGCCCAGGGTCACACAGCTAGAAAATATCTCAGGCAAGATTTGAACACAGGTCCTTCCAATTCCAGATCTGGCTCTCTATCCACTGTGCCACCTAGCTCTCCCCTCTCATTCCCATTTTATAACTGAGGAACCTGAGACAGAGGTTAGATAACTTGCCCAGGATCACACAGTTAATAAGTGTCCGAGGTCAAATTTGAACTCAGGTCTTCCTGACTCCAAGTCTCGTGTCCTAGCCATTGTGTAATCCAACTGCTTCTAAAATACTACTAACAACTACCGCATGGGGTTATTATGTGAATAAAATTAAATAATAGATATAAAACACTCAAGACCTAGTGTCCAGGCCCAAGAAGATGACATTCGTCTGCACTGGTCCATGGTCAGACAACATTTGGAGTGCCATATTTTTAAAGATATTCTTTTTTTAAATTTCTTGATTTTAATAACAAATTTCTACATACATTTTCCAAAGTTATATGATCCATATTGTCTCCCTCCCTCCTCCCAAAGCTGACAAGCAATTCAATCTGGATTATATATGCATTATCATGCAAAACTTACTTCCATATTATTCATTTTTGTAAGTGAAAAAATCTTATAAAACCAAAACCTCAAATCACATACCCATATAATCAAGTGATAAATCATATGTTTTCATCTGCACTTATACTCCAACAGTCTTTTTTCTGGAGATGGATAGCATTCTTTGTCATAAGTCCTTCAGTATTGTCCTGGATCATTGTGTTGCTGTTAGTAGCAAAGTCAATCACATTTGATCATTCTACAATATTGCTGTTACTGTGTACAGTGTTCTCCAGTGCTGTTTATTTCTCTCTGCATCAGTTCGTGTGGGTCTTTCCAGCTCTTTCTGAAATTATCCTGTTTATCATTCCTTACAACACAATAGTATTCCATCACCATCATATACCACAATTTGTTCAGCCATTCCTCAATTGAGGGATATCCCTTTAGTTTCCGATTTTTTGTCACCACAAAAAGCACAGCTAAAATACAAAAAAGATATTCTTAAGTTGGCCACTGTCCTGAGGAAATGGATCAAGATGGTAAATGACCTCTCAAACATGCATTTAAGACTTGGCTAATGCACACTTTTTGTGGTGGCAAAAAATTGGAAAATGAGGAATGTCCATCAATTGGGGAATGATTGAACAAATTACTATTGTGCTAAAAGTAATGATGAACTGGAGGAATTCCATGTGAACTGGAAAGACCTCCAGAAATTGATACAGAGTGAAAGGAGCAGAGCAAGGAGAACCTTAAACACAGAGATGGATACACTATGGCACAATCACATGTAATGGACTTCTCTATTAGTAGCAATGCAAGGATCCAGGACAATCCAGAGGAACTCATGAGAAAGAACGCTATCCACATCCAGAGAAAGAACTGTGGGAGCAGAAATGCAGAGGAAAAAACATATGATCAATCAGGTGGTTTGATGGGGTTATGATTAGGGTTTTGATGTTAAAGGATCACTCTATTACAAATATGAATAACGTGGAAACGGGTTTTGAACAATGATACATGTATAACCCAGTGGAATTGTTTGTCAGCTCCGGGAGGGGGAAGGGAAGAGAGGAGGAAAAAAATCATGAATCACATAACCATGGAAAAATATTCTTAATTAATTTTTTGGAAAAAAAAAACTTGGCTAATGAGCTGGGGACAGTTAGCCTGGAGAAGAGAGCTCTTAGAGAAAATGCAACTTCAAGTATTTTTAGGGTTATGGGGGGGAGGGTAAATTAGGCTAGTTCCACTTAGCCCCAGTGAGCAAAACTAGTAGAAGTGGGTAAAAATTACAGAGAAAGAGAGATTTTGGCTTAATTTAATAAAAAAAAATTTTTTCTAACAGTGTTACCCAAACATGGAATGAACTACCTCCGGTGTGTTTCCCTTCCTTGGGGATCTTCAAGCAAGAGATGGATGGCTACTTATTGAATTTATTTTGGGGAGATTTTGGTCAGGTCAAGATTAGACTAGATAGTTCCTGAATTCTCTTCCAATTCCAAGATTACATAATATTCAATTTCCAATTGGCTTCAGGGGGAAAAAAAAAGACTTATGCTGTACAGTCTCAACGGCCCTGTAAGAAGGTAAGATACTTTTCAGAAAGAAGACTGACGATGTACAATAAAAATAATCAAACTGGCCATACCTTTGATTCAGTGATCCTTCTAATAACTAAGCTTTGGTTCATTTTTTTAACTCTTTCCTGCCATCTTAGAATTGATACAGTGTATCTAAGTATCTGAAGCCAAATTTAAACCCAGGACCTCCAGTTTCTAGGTCTGGCTCTCAATCCACTGAGAGAGCTGCCTAGCTACCTAGCTGCCCCATAAGTATGGTTTGAAAGACAATGGTTAGAAGAGGAGTAATGAAGTGGGAAGATATATCTGTACAAAGACAATGAGTTTTTTTGTTTATAATAATGAAAAGATGGAAATAAAATACATGCCAAATGATTGGGGGATGGCTAAATTGTGGTATATTGATGTAAAAGAATGTTGTTTTTCTACAAAAAAAATTTAAGATAAAAATGTAAATAGGGAAAGATCTGTAATATCGTGATATAGGGAGAAGAAAACAGAAGTAGATTAAAGACTGACTACAAACATATAAAGAAAATAATACCCAAATCTGATAAATGTAGAGATAAGAAAAACGATTAGAAGGGGATATCAAATAAAATGTCATTTTTATTATTTTATTCACATTTACCTATATAGCTATATTTTTTCTTTTCAGCGAACAGTAAATGTTTTGGAATTTAATGTTTCATGCATTATATTCCTTATCTATTTTGTTTATATGATTGCTTATCTTTGTTGACCCAGTCATGAAGACCATAATCTTAAATTTATTCAAAAGCAGTCCTCTACAGCATCTTTCTGAAGAGTGCTCACACAACTTTCAATTTAAAATCTCCACTAATAGAGAGTTCATTACATGCTTAGAGAACCCATTTTACCTTTGGACAACTCTAACTATTAGGAAAGCTTTTTCTTAAATTGAGCTAAAATCTGCTTCAGCAGCTTCCATCCACCTCCTAGTTCTTAAGCCTGGCAAAACAAGTCTACTCCTACTTCCTTATGGCAACTTTTAAAATACTTGAAGTCATCTCTCATATCTCCATTGTTTTCTCTTTCCAAAGCATCCCCAGTTCCGAAACATCCCCAGTTCCTATATGGCAAGGTTTCTGGGCCCCTTAGAATCCTGATCATCCCACTTCTCAATGCACTCTTTTATCAATGTCCCTCCTAAAATGTGGCACCAAACCTAAATTCCATATGAGAAGAGCAGGGTACAAAAGGACTGTCAGCTCCCTCATGCAAGATACTGTGGCTTTATTAATTCAGCAAACGGATCCCTTTAGCCTTTTTGCTTCCTTTTTGCTTATCCTGATTATACTTTTTGTGCACGTTGAGCTCAATACCTCATGCATCATAATTTTATACTATTATCTAGCTAGCTCCCACCCACTCATCCTATTCTGGGCAGTTGTTGGGTTTTTTTTAACCCAAGCATAGAACTTCATTGTTATTCAGTCATTTTTCATTAGTGTCTGATTTTTGATGACTCTAATTGGGGTTTCCTTGGCAAAAATACTAGAGTGGTTTGCCATTTCCTTCTCCAGCTCATTTTACAGATGAGGAAACTGAGGCAAACAGGATGAAATGAGTTGCCCAAGATCACACAGCTAGTAAATGTCTGAGGCAAGATTTGAATTCATAAAGATGAGGACTTTACATTAAACTTTTTTAAATTCCATATCACTAATCTAACCAATCAAGATCTTTTGATCCCGATACAATCTATCCTTTGTGCTAAGCCTGAGATTGGGATCTGGAAGCTGGGGAAGAATATATTGACAGCCAGAGTGACTGATGAATACATGAGATGGAATCACTAGACACCAAAAAAATTCCATCAACCTAATGAACTTTCTTATGTGAATTATTATTAGTCTATTAAAGGATAAAACTTCTAATCCTGAACTGATGCATTTTGTAAAGCACATCTCAGCCAATCAATTAGTAAGGATTTATTTCTCAGTGATGAGGAAATACACTCTCTGGTAAGTGGCCTTCTCATAACCAGTTTGCATTCCTGTACAGAACTAGCCATTCCTCAGGCAGATCTTATTCCTTTTTTTTTCTTCTGAGAATTAAGATCTTTATTTCTTGTTTTGTTCATCTAAGCATCTTACGCTTTTTAAGTATTCATCCATTTCATTTACATTATCAGTTTTATTGGCGTATGTTTGGGTAACATTGTTTCTAATAATTTTATTTATTTCTTCTTTGTTGTGAATTCAACTTTTCTTAGTTGGTTCTTACTTGTGCCATAGTGCATTCAGGATCAGAACAAAACACTAGCACCCAGTGTAGGAACTGCCAGATATTTCACTGGATTCTTTGATTTTTCTTTTTATCAAGAAATTGTCTTTGAATATAACTCATGCCTCTTTTCCTAGAATTTATTACCAAACCATAAGAGCCATTTCTCCTAGCTTTGGGCCATCATCAATTTTGATAAGCATCTCAGCTTCAACCAAGTCTACAAGAAAAATGTTGAACAGTAGAATCAAAGCCATATCCCTTGGACACTCAACTCCAGGGCTGACATTGACTCCAAAATCACCATTCTATCGGCCTAAACATCTAATATTCCAAATTCATTTAATTATACTATCTCCCAGTGTACTATACATTGTAAGAATTAAAATTTAGTTATTATAGCTATATATTAAAAATATGTGGCCGCCAGGAATCAACAATTCAGGTTGATTCCGTAATTAAATCAGACCCAAGTCAGCATCGGGTTGAGGAGTTTATTTACAATCAGGAAGGTAAAGTAGGGATAAGGAGAAGAGGGAGGTTAGAAGTCTAAATAAATGAAGCTGTAAGCCACAAGGCCCAACAGCCAGATAGGTAGAGTTTAGAATTGGCCCAGCTAGGCCAAGGAAGCCTGCCTAACTTACCCACGTGACAATATAGAGTGTAAGTGTTCTGTGGTCTCAGGAGATGCTTCTTCCTCCAGTTCCAGACGGCAACTGCCCCCACAGGAAGTTCACTCACTTACTTAAAGAGATCATGTCTTTCAACATCTCTCTGACCTTGTCACTAGGAACATCATGACCAACTTTGCCAAGTGCCTTATGGAAATTTAGGAAAACATGTCCATAGCATTTCCTGATCTACCAATCAGGTAGTTCAAGGATGTCTTCTTTTAGAGATGAGAGTATTCTTTTTACCAAAACAGATCACAATCTCCCTACATCTTATTAGATTGCCTTTGTAAATTTTTGAGGCCAAAAAAAATTATGACCAGTCTTCTTGTACCACCAGTCCACTAACTCCATTTCTAAAAGGAAATGAGCTTATCTTTGGCTTGAAAACTAAAGAGAAAGAAAGGAATGAAAGTTGATAAACTGATGAAAGATCATACTGAGTAAGGATGTGTTTGGTATTGCTACTCCTGTAGACTAAGAAGCAATAGGAAAGGCCGTTCCTTAGGATGGAAGGAGCATAAAGTTTGAAATGGGTGGATATTCTTGATTTATGGGTTTTAGTGGTTCTGTTCATAGTGATAAACCAAAGGGGGCAGCTGGGTAGCTCAGTGGATTGAGAGCCAGGCTTAGAGATGGGAGGTCCTAGGTTCAAATCTGGCCTCAGATGCTTCCCAGCTATGTGACCCTGGGGAAGTCACTTGACCCCCATTGCCTAGCCCTTACCACTCTTCTGCCTTGGAGCCAATACACAGTATTGACTCCAAGATGGAAGGTAAGGGTTTTAAAAAAAAATAATGAGATGAGAGCCAGGCCTAGAGATGAGAGAGCCTAGGTTCAAATCTGGACTCAGACACTTCCCAGCTGTGTGACCCTGGGCAAGTCACTTGACCCCCATTGCCTACCCTTACCATTCTTCCACCAAGGAACTAATACACAGAAGTTAAGGGTTTAAAAATTAAAATAAAAAATAAAAAATAAAATAAAAATAATGAGAAACCAAAGTTTGAAGGTTTCTTGGTAACCCACAGTGAGGAGGGCCTGAAAGGCTTCTTACGGGGTCCAGCGCACTTCTCAGACTCTTAGATAGAGTTAAAAAACAAGACAGGGTTTATTTTGAATCAGAGTAAGCTGGAAGGTAGGATTAAGGAATAGGATACCCTAACTAAGGGATCTAGATAAAACCTCCCTCACTTCTGCAACCCCTGCAAAGGGTTTTCTTCTGGTCTTCCAAGCTGCTTAATTCCCTACTCTGACTGTCTATAATTCCAGGCTATCTAACTACCTTGCACTAATAATCCTCCCAGATAATTTTATGTTAGATATATAGTTCTGCAGAGTAGTTTATGGTGAATCCTTTATAAGAGGGATCAACCCTATCCGGGTCTGGCCTAAGATGCCTTCAGGTCTTTCCCACAGACAGTTTACTGGATTGCCAGCAGAGATCTTCAGAGCAGCTGGAAGCACTTTTGCAGGAGGCAGGAAATATGAATGGATGACAGGGTATAAAGGATTTATCCAAACTGGACAAAAGAGTTGATAGCTTCAGCTTCAACGGGACAGGAAACTAAACCCCTCCTAGGCTCACACAGATCCCAAGCAGGAAGAAGTTTTAGCTTCAGGCTCTCCCAGTCACAGGAAGTCCAAAAAGTCTTCTTGGTAACTCTCTGGGTCCACTTTTATATTTTCCCCACATCCCAGAACACAGTTCCACAGCATGCAGTAAGGTCCAGCACATTCCTTCTTTGCAAACTCCTCTCTATTTCCTTTTTCCAACCCATTTCTGTTTTTCCCTCATTACAATTTTTACTCAGTTTGTTCTGACCCCTAAATGTGGTTCAGTCAAAGGCAGTAAAATTTGTTTTTGTTTGTTAGGGACCAAGACTTTAAGATAAAATAGTCACTCTTCTAAGAATAGATATCATTCACTCTTCTAAGATAAGATATTGATCATAGGCCCAGCCATGCTTGGAGACAGTAAGACGCCACAGGAGATTTTCTACTCCCTTTCCGCGTTCCTTTCCCTTTAGTATTTGCCGACCCCCTTCTGCCCTCAACCTATATATTCTTGTCATAGATCTGCAATAAACGAGCCTTGCTTCCATCCAAACGACTCTGTCTGTCTTGCGCGCAAGGTCTCCCCTCTTCTCTCCCTATGGGTTCTTAGGTTGCCGTTTCCCCGGACCCCTCGGTTGTGTCCGGCTGGACCCGGACAGTGGCGCCCAACGCGAGGCATGGCGAAAACGGCTTACCGGACAACTGAGGAGCAGCTGTCGCGGCCGCGAATATACGTAACGGGTAGAGGCTAAGCAAGACGCCTCGAGGTAGGGTAAGTTGTCCCATCCCCCATAGGCATTTAAAAATCAAGAGTGTTTCTAAAAAAAGTGTGTGTGTGTGTGTGCAAGGAAGGTGGAAGGAATATGTGTGCATGATGGGAAAAACACTCTCGAAGGAAACAGTGTTCGTGACTGAACTAAAAAATAGTGTCAGGGAGAGAGGTATCAGAGTAAAAATGAAGGACCTGTTCAGGTTTTTCTGCTTTATAGAGGAGCACTGCCCTTGGCTTATTTTGCATAGCACGGGCATTCATCCGCTCACTTGGAACAAAGTAGGTAAGGAACTTAATGGCCTTTTAAGAGCCGGCAAAGAAATTCCAGATGATTACTTTTCTTTCTATGGCTTGATTCGTGACATTCTTAAAGAAGCCGACATGAGTCAACAAGTCTCGCACCTCCTCAGCTTGGCTGAGGACACTATCTTAGAATCTAAGATAAAAAATGAAGAACCAAACTCGACTAAAGAACATAGCTCGCCCCTCAAGGGGAATGAGCATCCCTCATCTCTCTTAGACGAACCTATCAAAAATCCCTCCCTTGAGGAGCCCCTTGTTCCCTCTAAGCCCAGACCACGCCTTTATCCAGTCCTATACAGGGACCCTCCTCAAGATAGCACACTTAATCCGGCTTATCAAGCAGAACTAGAGGAGGAGACAGCCCGCTACCATAACAATGGCCCTCTGAGGAATAGACCTCCTCCCTACAACCTCCCATCCCCCATTCCTCAACTTGCCTTTCCAGCTCTCCCAGGTTCAGCTGACCTTAAAGAAGCCACAAGCCAGCTTAGTAAACAAGTCACCAACCTTAGGCAGTTCTTAGACTTACAAAGGGAGATTTATACATTAACCAATCAGTTGCAGGACTTGCAGTCAAACATTCTCCGGCCACTGAACTGTAATATCAAGCCGGTGCAGCCAAAAACTATGACAAAGTCTAAGAACCCTGCCCTTGTTTTCCCTGTCGTTACTAGACAACAGGCCACAGAGATTGCCCCCGAAAACCTTCCTTTAGAAACCCCCCTCCCACATGATTCCTCTGACTCCGAACAGGAGGAAGAGGGGGAGGAGGAAAGCGGATCCCGTGGACATTCCAGGGCCGCAGATACTTCAGGCCTCCCCCACCATCATCGGCCAATTTATAAAAAATTAAAAATTAAGCACATTAAAGACCTGCATTCGGCAGTTAAAAATTATGGCCTGAATGCCCCTTTTACACTCTCCATCCTAGAAGGGCTTGGAGGAGAGGGACACATGCTCCCCTCCGAATGGTCCAAAGTTGTGCAATCTGTCCTATCCCGAGGGCAATTTCTAATTTGGAAGGCAGAGTTCCTTGAAAGGGCAGAAAATCAAGCTAAGCTTAACTTAAAAAATGCCCAGACAGCTAATTGGACGACCGACAAGATTGTTGGCCGTGACCACTTTGCATTAGAAAACCAACAGATGAGGCTGCCTCCCGGCTTACTCATGCAAACGGCGCACGCCGCTATGGCCGCATAGCAGGCAGTTCCTGCCATTGGCTCTGTTACAGCACCTCTCTCGAAAATCCTTCAGGGACCCAATGAGCCCTACGCGCAGTTTGTTGCAAAACTCCTTGAAACTGCTGAGAGAGTCTTAGGTCAGGATGGGTCAGACAGCCCAGTGGTAAGACATTTAGCGATTGAAAACGCTAACTCTGCCTGTAAGGCAGCCTTAAGGGGGCAAGCTAGAGACCTTGATCTAAACGGGATGATCTGCCTATGCAGTGACATTGATGCCTATGACCACAAACTAAACAAGTCCATCTCCTTAGCCATCGGGGCAGCCATTCAGGCCTCTCGCCCCACCACCCCCCGAAATTGCTTTAAATGCGGGCAACCTGGCCATTTCGCCCGTGAATGTCCCTCTAACCAGACTCCCACCCCCCTTCAGGCTCAAGCCCAAAGACCACCTTCCAGCGTTTGCCCTAAATGTCGAAAGGGTCGGCACTGGGCTCAAGATTGCCGAGCCAAACCTCAGAACTTTTCCCCAATGTCGGGAAACGGGATGCGGGGCTCCTACGGGAGCCCCTGCCCAGTTCCCTTACTCGAGCCACAGCCGGCAGCGCAGGCCTGGACCTCTGTGCCGCCTCCACCCGAATATTGACCCCTGAAGAAGGCCCGGTAGTCCTCCCCACCGGCAAATTCGGACCACCGCCTCCTGGCATGTTTTTTTTGGTCATCGGCAGGGCGCTCACCACCTTACAAGGTGTAGTTGTGCATCCCACCCTTGTCGATAACGACTACACAGGGGAGATAAAACTTATCATAGAATCTCCGCATGGTCCCGTTACCATCCCTGCCGGTAAACGCTTAGCTCAGGCCCTCCCCCTCCCCATGATAGGCGATTTTCCTGCCGCAGCCCAAAAACAAGGTCCTTCCTCACCCGGCTCTTCCAACATTTATTGGGTACAACAACTTACTGAGTCCCGACCCACTCTGCAATTAAAGATCGAAGGAAAAACCTTCACAGGGCTGCTGGACACAGGGGCAGACTCTACTGTCATCTCTCAGGCTCATTGGCCCCGTGCCTGGCCCCTTCAACCCTCAGCCACCCACCTGTCAGGAATAGGTCAGATCCAAGATACCCTCCAAAGTACTAAGCTCCTCCATTGGCAAGATACTGAGGGCAATAGTGGCACTACCCGTCCCTATGTAGTTGCAGGACTCCCCGTTAATCTCTGGGGCAGGGATATTCTAGCCCAGATGCGGCTCCTTATGGTTTGCCCCAGTGATGTTGTCACCACCATGATGCTGAAATCTGGGTACCTCCCAGGCAAAGGCCTTGGCAAGAACGAACAAGGCATCTTACACCCAATATCCCCCCCAGCCCAAAACGATAAAGGAGGACTTGGGTCAAAAAATTTTTTATAAAGGCCACTGATCCCCCTGCAATCCAGGCTGATAAGATCACCTGGAAATCCGATTCTCCTGTCTGGATTGACCAGTGGCCTCTAACATCTGAGAAGATTCAAGCTGCCCTAATGCTAGTGCAGGAGCAACTCTCTCTTGGACACCTTGAACTTTCCACTTCCCCATGGAATACACCTATTTTTGTTATTAAAAAGAAATTGGGGAAATGGAGACTTCTACAGGACCTACGTGAGGTCAATAAGACCATGCTACCCATGGGGGCTTTACAGTCAGGCCTTCCATCCCCGACTGCTATCCCAAAAGGGTTCAGCAAAATTGTCATCGATATTAAGGATTGCTTTTTCTCAATCCCTCTTGATCCCTCCGATAGCCCTCGCTTTGCATTTTCCATTCCCATAGTCAATCATATAGGGCCTAACCCCCGATTTCAGTGGTCTGTGTTGCCCCAAGGAATGGCTAATTCTCCTGCACTATGTCAGAAATTCGTTGCTCAATCTATTGACCCTGTCAGGACTCAGTATCCTTCGGCCTATATCATCCATTATATGGATGATCTCCTCATTGCTGCCCCTTCCCCCTCATTGACACAGACTATAGCCCAGGCTATCGTCAGCGCGCTCCAAGCTTGCGGCTTTAGCATTGCCCCAGATAAAATTCAAACTCAATACCCCTTCACCTTCCTAGGATTTCGACTTGAACCCGACCGGCTCTTCTCCAATAAGGCTGAGCTTAATCGCTCTTCCCTCAAGACTCTTAATGATTTCCAGAAGCTTTTAGGGGACATTAATTGGCTACGCCCCTATCTGCAACTTTCCAAAGCAGACCTCCGTCCGCTGGAGGACATTCTTAGAGGGGATGCTGACCCTTCCTCCCCTCGTTCTTTGACCCCGGCAGGTGAAGCTTCCCTCAAAAAGGTAGAACAGGCTATAGCTACACAGAATATTGGATACTTCTCCCCAAAATTATCCCTGTACCTCCTCATCTTCCCTACTGAATTCTCTCCCACTGGACTCCTATGGCAAGATCCTTCTCCCCTCATTTGGATACATCTCCCCATGTACAATCGAAAGATTCTTACCCCGTACCCCGATTTGGTTGCCCGTATAGCTATGATAGGCATTCGCCTTTCTACATGCCATTTTGGCCGTCCCCCTGACCACGTGGTATCCCCTTATAGCAGAGAACAGCTCGACTGCCTCAAATCTCAGAATGATAACTGGGCTGTACTCATGTCCACGTTTCAGGGCACCTTAGATAATCACATGCCCAGTAATAAATTGTTACAGTTTCTTAATCTTACCTCCTTCATACTCACACGTCAAACCTGATCCTCCCCCATCTCAGGAGCACCCACAATTTTTGTGGACGGTTCCAAAACTGGCCTTGCTGCCATAGTCATAAACAATCACCCTCGCTCCATCCAAACTCCTTATGAGTCCGCGCAGCTGGTAGAACTTTATGCTGCTTTAACAGTTTTTCACTCCCTGCCCGATACTCCATTTAATCTCTATTCGGATAGCAGGTATGTTGTCCAATCCCTGCTCCGACTAGAAATCGTTCCTGCAATTCAACCAACAACTGCTACTTTTCTTCTTTTTTCCCAACTCCAGCAAGCCATTCGATCACGGTCCTGCCCCTTTTTCGTGGGCCACATACGTGCCCACTCCGGCCTCCCGGGCCCCTTATCCTTCGGGAACGACCTTGCGGACCAGCACACTCGCTTAACTGCCTTAGCAACCACATCCACCCCCTCTACCGCCCTCTCATCCGACCCTGTCTCCCTCACTACAGAGGCACATAGGCTTCACCACCTTAACTCTCAATCACTCCGCCTGGCCTACAAAATTCCCAGAGAACAGGCCAGGTCAATTGTGAAAAATTGTAAGAATTGTGTTACTCTCTTGCCTGAACCCCATTTGGGGATTAACCCCCGTGGTCTTCTCCCCGGCCACTTATGGCAGATGGACGTCACCCACGTCCCTTCTTTTGCTAAACTTAAGTATGTTCATGTTTCCATTGATACGTTTAGTGGCTTTATTTTCGCATCTGCACAATCAGGGGAAGCCACTAAACACATCATTAAGCATATGTTTTTTGCCATGTCTATGATGGGGAGACCTCTCTCCATTAAAACAGACAATGGCCCTGGCTATACCAGCCAAGCCTTTAAACAATTTTGTTCCCAGCTAGGCATAAAACATGTGACAGGCATACCTTACAACCCATAAGGGCAAGGCATTGTTGAACGAGCAAACCAAACTCTTAAAAATACTCTTTTTAAACTCAAAGCCCAAGAAACTCTTTATCCGTTAAGTGGCAATTAGACTTTGCTTCTTGCTCACGCCCTCTTTGTTCTTAATTTCCTCACGCTGGATGCTGAAGGGCGTTCCACTGCTGATCGCCACTGGAATCCGCATACTTCATCTAATCTGGCCACAGTCCTTTGGCGTGACCCCGTCACGGGCCTCTGGTGTGGCCCCGACCCTGTCATTATCTGGGGAAAGGGCTCCGCCTGTATTTTTGATAAAGCGGCTAATAATGCCCGTTGGATTCCATCTAGACTGATTAAACCTTTCGCCCCTGATACTAACCCTCCTAAGCCAGGGTCTTGTCCCTGAGAAGTCTTTTTCTTCTTCCTTTTTCAGAACCACAACCCTGATGACACCACAAATGGGACCTCAGATCCTGAACTCGCTTTCTCTGGCAGTTTATATCCTCTACTCCACCTTCCTTCCGGTCACCATTTCCAGCCCTCATCTCCTGGTCCAACAACGGTGGGAGATCATCAATCCAGTTAATCAAGCCATCATTACCTCCGTTTCTTCTTCCCAATGGCCCCAATGGACGTGGTTTCCTTCCATTCCGGTTGATCTTTGTGCCCTAGGCGCCCCCCAGATGTCCTCAATCCACTACTGCGCCCCTACCTTCCCTGGTGTGCCTAGCCTCCCGGATTACTGGACTCAATACACTCAATTTCCTCTATATGGCTGCCCTGGCTTTGATCAGCCACCACACTGTGGGGACCAGACAGACGGATTTTGTGCAGCCTGGGGATGTGAAACCATTGGTACTGGATATTGGATCCAGGCGAACCAGGATTTGATATCAATAACCCGCAATCTATCCCGTCCATCTGTGTGCTCCCCCAGTCCTCCTAATTGTAATCCCCTCATTATCACATTTACCAACGCGGGGAAACGAAGTGTTAAATGGACAGATGGCTTGACTTGGCGTTTACGACTCTATAAGAAGGGCGGTTTTGATGATGTTCTTCTTTTCACCCTCCGCCTCCGTGTGCAGCCCCTCATTGTTTCTGTTGGTCCTAACATCATCCTCTCGGATCAACGAAGCCCTTTTTCCCCTAACCCCCAGCCATTACCGACTCCCACGTCTCTCCCCATCCCATCGGTCCCCCTTTTTTCCCCTTCATCTCCGAATACCTCCTCCCAGTTACAGCCCCAGTCACAGCAAGGGTCCCTAAATATTCCCGGTACAGCAGACAGATTTTTATCTCTAGTATCAGGTGCCTATACTGCCCTGAACGCTTCCAGGCCAGATTTGACGATTAAGTGTTGGCTCTGTCTGAGTCCACAACCCCCTTACTATGAAGGTATTGCCTATATGGCAGAACCCAATGAAACAGCTCTAGCTTCCCCACGCTGCGCTGCCTTTTCTCGCCGTCTCACTCTTGCTGAAGTCTCTGGCCATGTCCTTTGTTTAGGCACCATTCCCCGATCTCATGCCCACTTATGTAACTCAACCCTTGACCTCCCCCCTTCCCCTTCCTTTTTGGAAGCCCCGAATAATGGCTTTTGGGCTTGCAATACTGGCCTCACCCCTTGTATATCTCTTCTAGTTTTCAATACCTCCTTTGAATTCTGTGTTCTTGTCCAGCTATGGCCACGTATCTCTTTCCACACAGACAATGATGTTGTGACCCTTCTCTCACCCTCTCCTAGGACACGTAGAGAACCTTTCGTTACCTTAGCTATCCTGTTAGGACTCGGCGGTCTTGCTGTAGGCATTGGCACTGGCACTACTGCCCTTCTCCAGACCCAACACTTGGCCGCTCTTCAGATGGCCATGACAACCGACTTAGAAGCTCTTGAAAAGTCGATCACAGCACTGGAACAATCCCTTACATCCTTATCAGAGGTAGTCTTACAGAATACACAAGGACTGGACCTTCTCTTTTTAAAAGAAGGGAGATTATGCGCAGCCCTCAAAGAGGAATGTTGTTTTTACGCTGACCATACTGGCGTTGTGAGAGAATCTATGGCAAAATTGCGTGAACGGCTAGCCCAGAGGAAAAGGGAAGCCAAGGCACAAGAAGGATGGTTCAACACACTCCTCAAGGGTTCCCCCTGGCTTTCCACCCTGATTCCCACTATTATTACACCTCTCTTTATATTTTTATTGATCTTAACCTTTGGCCCTTGGGCCTTCCAACGTCTAACGAAACTCATCAAAACTAACGTTAACTCAGCCCTTGATAAGTTCCCTATGGTTCAATACCATCGTATTGAGATGATGGATACAGAACAACCTGGCGGCACTCGTTTGCAGTTTTCCAGCAGGGCGGTAACCCAATGACGGGAGTAGCACAGGTCCTCAACCCTTGATGGTTGAGTAACTCCCCCTGTGTAGCCTAAGACAGGGGCCGTCGCTGCCAATCTCACTTATGGATTGACCAGGGAACACAAGGTGTCTTAGGAAAAACTTCTGGTCCAATCTCACTTATGGATTGACCAGGGAACACAAGGTGTCTTAGGAAAAACTTCTGGTGTTAAGACAGATTTGGATGGAACAACGACCAAAGGATAATAAACTTATTCCTTACGCCCTTCTATTTAAAAAAAAGAAAGGGGGAATTGTTAGGGACCAAGACTTTAAGATAAAATAGTCACTCTTCTAAGAATAGATATCATTCACTCTTCTAAGATAAGATATTGATCATAGGCCCAGCCATGCTTGGAGACAGTAAGACGCCACAGGAGATTTTCTACTCCCTTTCCGCGTTCCTTTCCCTTTAGTATTTGCCGACCCCCTTCTGCCCTCAACCTATATATTCTTGTCATAGATCTGCAATAAACGAGCCTTGCTTCCATCCAAACGACTCTGTCTGTCTTGCGCGCAAGGTCTCCCCTTTTCTCTCCCTATGGGTTCTTAGGTTGCCGTTTCCCCGGACCCCTCGGTTGTGTCCGGCTGGACCCGGACAGTTGTTCAGTCATTTAAGCTGTATCCAACTGTTTGTGATCCCATTTGGAATTTTCTTGGCAAAGATACTGGAGTGGTTTGCTATTTCTTTCACCAGCTCATTTCACAGATGAGGAACTGAAGCAGCCAGGGTTAAGGGACTTACCCTGGGTCACAAAGCTAGTAAGTGTCTGAGGCCAGATTTAAATTCATGAGGATAAGTCTTCCTGACTCCATGCTCAGTACTCTATCTACTATGCCACCTCACTGCCCCCCTGATTTGAAATACCCTAAGTCTAATCTTGACCTGACCAAAATCTCCCCAAAATAAATTCAATAAGTAGCCATCCATCTCTTGCTTGAAGATCCCCAAGGAAGGGAAACACACCAGAGGTAGTTCATTCCATGTTTGGGTAACACTGTTAGAAAAAAAATTTTTTTATTAAATTAAGCCAAAATCTCTCTTTCTCTGTAATTTTTACCCACTTCTACTAGTTTTGCTCACTGGGACTAAGTGGAACTAGCCTAATTAACCCTCCCCCCCATAACCCTAAAAATACTTGAAGCTGCATTTTCTCTAAGAGCTCTCTTCTCCAGGCTAACTGTCCCCAGCTCATTAGCCAAGTTTTTTTTTTTCAAAAAATTAATTAAGAATATTTTTCCATGGTTATGTGATTCATTCCCCTTAATCTCTCCTGTGCCTCCAAGTTTGCATGGTCACACTTGTATATACTTTGCTGTAACTCCTCCCTCTTCCTCTTTGGCTCTTGGGAGCCGGCTAGTTAGTGCCTTTTTAGTTAGTTTTTTATGTTAGTTTATTATTAATAAATATTATATTAATTTAATATATAATTAAAATATTGATGAAATTCTAAAATATAATATTTAGTTCTTGGATATTAATTTTAATCTCCACATTTATGTCTAACCACAATACGACAGAATTCTCAAATATTTTTTTTGGTTTGTTTTTTTTCTCTCAAATATTTTTAAGAGAGAATTTCAGTTAAATTAGTAAGTTTTTCACTGGGCATCCAGCCCACCTGCTTTTGGGCCATGGAGGCCACTGCTGCTCTGCCCTCTCCCTGAGCTCAGTCCACTGTCACTGCTGTTGCTGCTGATTCAGCCTGAGCTGTACCCAGCCAGCCTCCAGCCAGCCCACCCCATCCCCACCTGCTTTCCCAGCCTATGCTGCATCCTTCCTCACCATTCCCCACCCATCCTAAGAGTCTGCCAATCCGAGGTGCTTTTTTATTTTTTTCCAAGAGGGTGATGTATAAAAATCTTTCCACTCTAATCCCTTCCCCCACCCCACCTGCTGCTAGCCATTTTTTAAGTCGAAGTCTTAAGCTACCCTGGACTCCTGGCTGAGAGAGACTTGCAACTCAGGAATTTTTTTTTTCACAAGAAAGGGACTCCTCTGCCTTTCCTTTTGAGGACAGAGACCAAATCAGTAGATTTAAAGTCAAAGTTTTGGAAATAAGTCAGCTTTTCCCTTCTCTCTCCTGACTCAAAACACCCAGGGATGGCTAGTTCTCTCATATGCAAATATGCTATTGTTTTCCTTCAAAGGTTTGCCCTTCTAGTCAGGGTCTTTTGTTTACCCTATAAATAAAATCCATTTTCCTTTTTTTTTTTTTTTTTTTTTTTTTTTGAGGAATAATGCTGTTTCAAAGCCTGCTTGAAACTCTGAAACAACAGTGCTAAAAAGTACAGTTTGGATGTGCTTAATTCTTTTCCTGGGAGTTTTTATTTTCATTGGAGATTTCCCACTTTATTTACTTCTCAATAATATGTAGCAGGTTAGGGTATTGCTTAAACTACAAACCAAACTGAAATATTTTGACAACATTTTGAAAGTCTTAAATGCTCAGTGCAGAATTCTCCCTCACTATAAGGAAATTCAGAGCTCTGACAAATGAAATGCAAATGGATGATAAATACTGGGGAGGGGAATGAATCTTAAAGATATATGGGAGTTCATTGCTTGCTAACTATTTTGAGTTTTATCTCACCCTCTCTAATAGTAAACAAGTCTATTCAGATTGGTAAAAAGGATTTTGACTGCACTGCTTGTACCTTGCCATTTGCTTATGTTATTGTATATTGCTGATTGCTTTAATGTTTAGATTTTTTAAAGTTCATCTGTATCAATCTAATTAATATCTATTCTGTTATATGATTCTTTATCTGTACCATTTCCCTAAGACTTGTACTGAACAACATATTGCAAAAAAGCCTATAAGTCTCATGTATCCTGGATTTGTCATCTGATTCATCAAAGTCACATGTTGCTTATATAGCCTTTTCTTCCTTTTTGCCTTTGTTAATTGTCACATATATGATGATGGTTGGATTCCATCAAAAACTGGTTACAACCTATATACAACCTTTGGAGAATTTAATAATCTAAATATCTCAAGTGTTTCTAAAGGGTTCATTTTGTAGCTCAAGTAATTATTATATATCCCCACCTCTGCATTTGTAAAAAAATTTAATGGATAAGGCATATTGCAATCTCATACCAGAGGAGCAGGGAAGGTATTCCTAGGGCATAGTACCCCTAGAAGGCTCCCAAGAGGGAGCATTCCCCAGGTAGCAAGTGGCTTCTGGATAATTTAATACTCTCACTCATCAGTTTATTCTACTCTTCCACCAGAATAATCTAAAATTCTTGGTGATGTTTTAGACCAGTGATGTGCAAACTACAGCCTGTGGGCCAGATGCAGCCCCCTGAAATGTTCTTATCCACCCCACAACATTATTCCTAATCTGATGAATACAATAAGTAGGATACAATACAATGAAACTTCAAAAGAGTTGCCTTAGAAACAGACTGAGAGATGAGCATTTCCTTTCCTTTGGCCCCCTCTTTAAAAAGTTTGCCGTCACTGTTTTAGACCCAAAAAGGTTTTCATCAGCAGTTGAAAAAGTTGAAAGATTTGCTATACCTGGAGAATTTGTGACAAGTATACATCAGTTCATAGGTTTTTTTCAAATATCACACAGCAAGTAGCTATATATAAACTCATGTGAATCCTATATAATAATGGGTTTGTTTGCTATTGTCAATAACTAGGTTATTGTGAATTTTGGGAATTTGGTACTTTATTTGAATGTGCATTATCTACTCTATTACTGTTTTGTTTTTATATATGTTATTTTGTAAAAATCATTTGCACTCACACAGTGAATCATGGCCAAGTTTAAAAAGTAAATGGATCTCATTTTTGGTGAGGAATTTTTGTATTCTACCTTTCCTTGGCTAACACAGTGTGTCACTGATTGTAAGCTACATATTTTTTATTTTAAAACATTTTTATTATTGTTTTTTCCTTGTATTTTCAATATAGTATTTGAGTACTTTGAAGTACACAAACAATATTAATCTTTTTTTTATTTTGCAGTAATATAAGCTTAAAATACATTTGTTCTAATATTAATGCATACCCAAAAAGCTTTACTCTATAGAATAATGCCATTGATTGTTTAAATAATTATGGGACTTTGCTTAATAATTCTGTCTGATTCCAGAAGAAGGAACAAAAAGAGCCTTTGCACAGTGCTAAAGAAGCACAAAGCCAACCTACATAGTGCCGATTAAGCACAAGGTCAAAGAGACTAACCAATCTCAGTGGGATTGATATAATTTTGATCCAAGACAAGAGGATTTGAACTTTTTTGGGGTTCAAGGTTGCAACTGTTCTGATATATGTCAGAGGCCAGACTTCCCTGATCCCCATCAAGCATCTCACTTTGATTCTTGCTCCTATAATCTAGTCTCTTTTCTGTCTTTCATAGTGTGGCAAAATTTCTGTAGTCCTGGCTACTGACTGGGTAACTGAATAATTACTTAAATCACTTAAATTGGGTCCTGATTCAAGGAACTGTTAAAGGTTTATTTTTCCTTTACTTAGATTTTTTTTAGACATAAGACTTTGACATTTTATATTTCATCCATAAGTTTTTTTCTCTTTTATGTGGATTTTTTGATGTTTTTTTCTTTTCCAATTAATTCATATATATATATATTCAGCCATGTATCCCTGTATGATTCCTGTGTTATTATCCACCTCAGGGGGCACTATATTATTGTTGTGACCTTTGATTTGAATTTGAACAATTTTAGGTTAAGAAACTTGCTACCTCCCAGAATCTAGAAGGCAAATCTGTTTGGAGAAGTCACCATGAAGATGCCTGCAGAGACCATACACTGCATCGAGAAGATCCAGAATTAAACTTTGGAATATGAATTTGAACTATGGGGGGTTGAAAGCATTTGTTTTGAATGTATACTTTTATGCCAAAGGAGACTACCTCAAATTGGCTTTTTGTTAATTGATTTTGCTTTTTTTTCCCTTTTATCCACAAATTATTGCAATTTATAAGTTGATTATGTTTTTATGATCCATTGGGGAGACTGGTCTCCAAAGGATCACAGGGGGTATGTATAAATGGAGATTTTGAACATTGGACTACATCCCCCATAAGTCCCTTAGTATTTTCCAAAATTCCCTTTAATCTCTCCTGCGCCTCCACATTTGCATAGTCATGTTTATATATAGTTTGCTGTAACTCCTCCTTCTTCCTCTTTGGCTCTTGGGAGTGGGCTGGTTAGTACCTTTTTAGTTAGCTTTTTATGTTAGTTTATTAATAATAAAAATTATAAAATATAACATTTAGTTCTTGGATATTAATTTTAATCTCCAAGGGTGGAAATCACAAAGAGGAAAATTAGAGTTTTATTTCAGGAAAAAAATTTCTAGCAATTAAAGTAGTCTAAAAGAGGAAATGGGCTGTGTTGGCAAGGAATGGGTTTGTCCTCTTTAAAAGTCTCTTATCAGAAGCTGGATGATCAGTTCTTGGGTATTTTCTAGTGGGTCATTCCTTTTGGAAATGGGTTGACTAAATGGCTACTGAGTTTCTTTCCAATTTTGAAATTCTGTGATTCCCCCCTGTTCTATACCTGAAATCATTCCTCATTTTGTCCTCCTTTGCATCTCTGATGAAGAAGTGGCCTTTCTCTTTGCTAAAGCTAATGCTTCATCTTGTGTTTTTGATCCTCTCCTTTCCTCTCCCCATTGATTCAAAAGTTTTTCCCTTCAATAATGCCTTCTCTAATACGTTCAGGATTTTACCCTGAACTTGCAAACATGATCATTTCTATACACAAATGTGACCCCCCTTCTGAATCACTCACCCAACTTACACTCACACTTGTAGGATTGGCATTTCCAGAAGGATCAATCTCTTAGGCAAAGCCTTCTTTACTCATTTGCTTCTCTTTCTCTCTTGGATTGTAATACTGATAATGTAAATAATCTGATAAGATTTAAATAATTTTGATTTACAACAGCTTGTTCAGGACTGCCTGTAACAAAATATAATTTCAAGTTTGTACAACAATAACAAAGTAAGAAAAGTAGGAACTCTGAGGATACATTTTTTTCCTGGGTTGCTCTCTCTATTGCTAGCTGGGATCTCAGAACCATACTCTCAAGTTTAAATCTGTAACAGCTATATGGTTCAGTGATTAGAGGACTTTCTGTGATAGTTATTAAACTTGAGGTCCTATTTTCAGGACTATACCTCTAAGTGAGAAAGTGATGGAGAACTTGTTAGGATTCATTTTTTCTTTTTTTAATATATATTTTGTTTTCCCCCAATTATATGTAAAAACAATTTTTAGAAGTTCTTTTAAATGCTTAGAGTTTCAAATTCTTTTCTTCCTTCTCACTGGCACACCTCCAAAAGACAATAAGAAATCTGATATAGATTTTACAAGTGTTATCATATAAAATGTTTTTCTACATTAGTCCTTTTGTGGAAGAGATCTCAAACTTAAAAAAAAAAAAAAAGTGAAATGTAGTGTTTTGGTCTGCATTCAGATTCCATCAGTTCTTTCTCTGTGGGCAGATGGCTTTTTTCATCATTACTCTCTAGAAGGGGTCAGCAACATATGGCTCTTTCAGGTGCTGTTACAGGAGCACGCACCGTTACAGGAGCGCGCACTGTGAGCACTGTATGGCTCTCACGAAATTACATTTTAAAAAATGTGGCATTTATGGCTCTCACGGCCAAAAAGGTTGCCAACCCCTGCTCTCTAGGATTGTTTTGGATCACTGCATTGCTGAGAACTAGGTCATTCATAGTTGTTTATCAAAAAATACTGCTGTCACTGTGTACAATGTTCATCTGGTTCTGCTTGTTTCACTTTGCATCAATTCATGACAATCTTTCCAGATTATTCCAAAATCATCCTATTTGTCATTTCTTATTGCACAACAGTATTCCATCACAATCATATGTCACAATTGTGAAGATGGAATGATCTCTCCCCTATTTATTCTTTAGACTTTAGCCACCAAGAATGTATATACCCCACCCCACTTAAGGATTAAGTGGGGGGGGGGGGGGCTGGGGCACGTTCTATGACCCACCTGTGCTAGAGAGTAACAAATCAACCATTTGTCCTCATAAAACTGGAAGGTGGACACAGGAAGTGATGCAAAGAACTATCTTTTAAATATGATGGTAACTTCCTATGGGGAGGTTTTGGCCCTTTGAACTTGGCCTTGGAGAGGAGATTGTGCTTGAGACCTCAGACTGCTTCCTTTTGGATTGCCATGTGGGTGAGTGAAGGACTGACTCCCTTTCCATGGCTTTTCTGGAGGCACTAGCCTCCAAAGAGGCCTCTCGTCTTGGAAGAGGCGTTGTGGCAGAAGCCTTGTTTAATTAGCCTCTGTGCTCCCCTTTGCTGGGGCCTCTGAAGCCCTGCCTGGTTCGGACCTTCTGACCAGGAAGGAATAGTTATCTCTCTCTCTCTCTCTCTCTCTCTCTCTCTCATTTTCCTTGCTTTCACTCTTTTCTATTTGTAAATAAACTACCATAAAAGTCATTCTAACTTGAGTCTTTCATTTAGAATTGAGTAATCAATTCCTGGTGGCCCTACTCTTTTTTTTTTTTTAACTCTTACCTTCCATCTTAGAATCAATACTCTGTATTGGCTCCAAGTCAGAAGAGTAGTAAGGGCTAGGCAGTGGGGGTTGTGACTTGCCCAGGGTCACACAGTTGGGAAATGTCTAAGGCCAGACTTGAAACTAGGACCTCTCATTTCTAGGCCTGGCTCTCAATCCACTGAACTACCCAGCTGCCCCCTGACCCTACTCTTAAATAATTTAATCCAACCATAATTTTTACCCTTAACACAATATGTCCACTCATTCCTCAATTGATGGACAACCTTTCAATGTCCAATTCTTTGCTACCACAAAAAAGAACTGCAATAAATATATTTGCATAAAGGTCCTTTTACTTTTTTAAAAAATCTCTTTAGGATACAGAGTCAGTATTATTGATGGATCAAAGGGTATGCACACTTTTAAAGCCATTTGGGAATAGCTCCAAATTGCTCTCCAGGATGGATCAGAACACAATTCCACCAAAAGTGGATTAGTGTTCCAATTTTCCCACATCCCCTCCAACATTTATCATTTTTCTTTTTTTGTCCTATTGGCCAATTTGATAGGTGTGAGATAGTATCTCAAAGTAATTTGCATTTCTCTAATCAAGAATGAGTTAGAGCATTTTTCCATATGACTATAGATGGTTTTGATTTCTTCATCTAAAAAACTGTCTATTCATGTCCTTTGACCATTTACAAATTGAAGAATAAATTATATTTTTATAAATTTGACTCAGTTCCCCATATATTTGAGAAATGAGACCTTTATTGGAGATTCTTGCTGTAAAAATTTTTCCCAGCTTTCTGCTTTTCTTCTAGTCTTTGGTTGCATTGGGGTTTTTTTGTACAAACCCTTTTTAACTTAATAAAGTAAAAATTATCCATTTTATAACATAAATGTTCTCTCTGTCCTGTCTGGTCATAAATTCTTCCCTTATCCATAGATCTAACAGGTAAGCTACTCTATGCTTGCCTAATTTGCTTATGATATCATCTTTTATATGTAAATCATCTATCCATGTTGACCTTATCTTGGCATGCGGTATGAGATGTTGGTTTGTCCCCGGTCTCTGCCATATGATTTTCCAATTATCCCAACAGTTTTTTGTCAAATAGTGAGTTCTTGTCCCAAAACTTGGACATTTTGACTTTTCAAACACTAAATTACTGGTCATTTGTTAGCTGGTATTGTGTATCTAATCTGTTTCACTGATCCACCATTCTATTTCTTAGTACCAGATTGTTTTGATGATTACCACTTTGTTTTGTTTTTTTTTTAAACCCTAATATCTTTTATATATATATCCTTCTATATTAATTTTATTTGTTACAGGGCTAGGCAATGGGGGTTAAGTGACTTGCCCAGGGTCACATAGCTAGGAAGTGTCTGAGACCAGAATTGAACCTAGGACCTCCTGCTTCTAGGCCTGGCTCTCAATCCACCGAGCCATCCAGCTGCACCTAATGATTACCACTTTCTAATACAGTTTGAGATCTAATACTACTAGACTATCTTCTTTCACCTATTTTTATTCATTGATTCCCTTGATATTCTTGACCATTTTTTTTCTCCCAGATGAATTTTATTATTTTTCCTAGCTCTAGAAATAATTTTTGGACAGTTGGCATGGCATTTAATGAGTAGATTAATTTAGGTAATATTGTCATTTTTATTATATTTACTCAGCCTGCCCATGAGTAACTAATGTTTTCCCAATTATTTAGATCTGACTTTGTGTGAAAAGTATTTTGTAATTGAATTCATGGAGTTTCTGGGCTTATTTTGGTAGGGAGACCCCAAGTATTTCATATTATCTACTGTTAATACATGTAGAATCTTTTTTCTTTCTCTTGCTGCTGGGCTTTGTAAAAAATAATATAGAAATGCTGATGATTTACATGAGTTTATTTTATATCCTGCAACTTTGCTAAAATTATTATCCAACTAATTTTTTTAATTGATTCTCTAGGATTCTCTAAGTATATCAACATTGTAATATAGGGTTTTTGCATTACAATATTAGCTTAGGCAAACCTGTCAGTTGCCCTGGATGGAATGTTGACGATGGCATGAGCCATGGGCCAGGTGCCAGCTGGCAGTTGGGCTGAGACTATAAAAGCCTCTGGAAACCCAAGCCTGGGTTCTGTTTTTCCCCTGATTTCATCCTGATCACTCAACTACCCCCTTCCCCTGGGGCCCAGGGTTGAAGGGTGGTGAAGGATGGTGAAGGGTGGTGGATTGTGGGTAGGAAATTAGGATAGCCTAGATATTAGGACCTTCTTCAAGAGCATCTCAACAATATCTATTTCATTATCATCAAGGTTAGACAATAGATCTGATCAAGTTCTTAACCAGAGACTGTTTTGTTCTGACCAAGGGCACCCAGTCCTCGGTCTGCCAAGACCAACTAGGAGCTTCCATAAGCCTCAGACATTTATCAATTACATAGATTAGGGTTGCCAAACCCTCTTACCTTTTGCCTTGTTCCTTCCCAGTTACCAAATAAACCCATAGCCTTATTCTGAGAATCCTGTGGTTATTTCTTTACCACCATAGACAAGGAGGTCAAGCAACAAAGAGAGAATTCTAAGCTGTTGAGGTTGAACCAAACTTCCATAGGTGAGGGCAGGAAGATCAAGCAACTGCTTCCTGCTGATCTGCCATCATCTAATAGGAGGCAGTTACCTCTGCAGGGAGGAGCCAGATGCCTGACATCTTAAAGGAGCTGTAAGAGCTAGCAGTGAGGTTCACTGGGGACTCAGCTTTGGGTTTGGATTTTGAACCCAAAACAAGTCCATTCCAGCTGAGTTTGCTCTTTCCTTCACACATGCAGCTCCAATCTCCCACTAGACTTGTTACCGGCTCAAGGCCCATAGTGACCATTCACTCCCTCATAACACCATATCATCTGCAGAGTGATAATTCTGTTTCTTTATTGTCTATCCTAATTCCTTTAATTTTTTTTTCTTTTCTGATTGCAATAGCTAGCATTTTTAGTACAATATTGAATAATAATGGTGATAATGGACACTCTTTTTCACTTGATCTCATTGGGAAGGCTCATAGCTCTTTCCCATTATAGATAATGCTTGCTGATGGTCTTAGATAGATCTCTTTCTAATAAAATAATCATATAATTTTTGTTGCTTTTATTTGATATGGTCAATTATGCTAATTGTTTCCCTAATATTGAACCACCCCTCTATTCCTGGTATAAGTGGTCATAGTGAATGACCCTTGTGATATATTGCTATAATCTCCTTGCTGGTATTTTATTCAAAATGTTTGTATCAATATTCATTAGGGAGATTAGTCTGTAGTTTTCTGTTTTTGCTCTTCCAATATCATTTGGTGGGGGACTTCTTTGCTATTTTTCCAAATCATTTATATAATATTAGGATTGTTCTTTAAATGTTTGATAGAATTCACTTGTGAAGGATTCCTTTTTGGAGGAAACTATATTTCTGTAGTGTTCAGTGATTAGGCCTCCATTTTCTTTCCATTGAGATTTTGTAGTTTTCCTTCTAAGACAGCATCCTAGGCATTGTCCAGAATAATATTTTGAGTTTCCAACATAAAAATGATGATCAGGTAGTGGGTGCCCTCCCGAATAAGGGGATTTGGAATTCACATAGAGCCTGGATTAAATGCTAGAAGACTACAAAGAAGGGAGGTCAGTCTCTTTTACTATCTGTCACATTATGTATGCCTCCACTGCAGAGTTCCACTCTGCCAAACTCTCTTAAATAAAGTTTAGGTATTACTCATTGTTAGGGGTTTATTAATAAGATTCTTTCTAAAAAATTATCCCCTTACAAAGTAACAGATATCAGGTGTAGAATAGCTATTTCCTTCTTTCACCAAAAAAGAAATTCTTAAAACACAGATTCCTAAGAGGGATAAACATATACTTAAATGCTACAACTCATCACTGTACTCTTCTGGGAGAGTAGAAAGACTACCAGGAGATTTGTGGGATTGCTAAATAAATATTTCATATTCACCACAAGTCTTTACTGTACACAAGCAGCAAATTAAGGTCCATATCTTCTGGCTAGCCAGGTATATATGATTCATACATGGTTTTGGTCTAGTTTTAGGGGACACTGCCTAATAAACTGTCATCAAACTCATGAGTTTGCACCAAGCTTAAAAATATTCAGATGTAGAGAATCCTAAAAAAATCAACTAAAAATTAGTTGAACAAATAACTATAGAAAAGTTGCAGGATATAAAATAAGCCCACACAAATCATCAGAATTTCTATGTTACCAACAAAGCCCAGATAGCTATTGTAGCCATCCATCTTTTGCAAGTGGCCATTTTCTGCAAGCAGCATCAACATGGAGTATAGAGTTTAGAACCCCAAAGAAGCCAGGACACAATTGAAAGACTGTTAGAATAGCACTATATAGAATAGCACTATAAAAGGAGGTGAAACCTCAGGCAAACCAACTCAGTCCTAAGTTAGGGTAAAGGGTGGAAGGGAGGTTTTTAAATTTTACCTACATCAACTTCAACTAACCATCACAGAAGATCAACAACAGCTACTTATCATCATCTGGCCTAGCTAGCTCATCCATCCATTAACTAGTGAATAGAAGCTGAAATCAAGCTGAATGTGAACTCCACCAGAGAGAACTTTTCCCTGAGAAAGAACGGCCTAGTTCTTATTCATCAAGATCTAGAGTTAGATTTCCCATCGTACCTAAGATCTCAAATACCATAAGTTTATACCTTCCTTAGTCAATTAAAAAGTTACCTGGAGGCAGCTGGGTAGCTCAGTGGATTGAGAGCCAGGCTTAGAGACAGGAGGTCCTAGGTTCAAATCTGACCTCAGATACTTCCTAGCTGGAAAACAAACACAAGAAATACTGAGCAACTTGAGATTCAATCTAAGGTTCTTCTAGCTTCCATGTGTCCATAGTGGCTATGCCTGCCATTAGGAAAGAAAGGGTAGAGAAAGCCTATCTCCACCCCCACCTCCCTATTGCCTTACTGGAAGTTTATGGGAGAGCATATTCCAAAGAGACAAAAAAAAAAAAAAAAAAAAGACAGTCCCATGTCCTTTTCTTTTAAAGCCTAATAAGTAGGTAGGTAGTTCTTCCTGGTTCAATGGCCAGTCCTCTTTGACATAGTTCCCAAATTCAGAAATCTTTAAGGGATTGCTCTGTCACCTGAAGACTTAAGCCATTGGAGACCAATAAGAGATTGCTACATTTATCCCAAGGTGCACACCCTTTAGCAAATAGTCAGAACACAGACACCCCACCAGTAGGAGTCAGGGAATAATAAATAAAACCAGTTTGATTGGAATATAGAGAACATAAGTTGAAACAACATGAAAGCACTCTAGAAAGATGGGTTGGAGCCAGGTTTCAAAGGCTTTTAAATGCCAATCAGAGAGAGTTTGTCATTTATCCTAGAGACAATGGAAAGCCAATGAAATTTTTTGAGTAGGGGAATGGCTCAAGGGAAACTAATTAGAAAGCTCTTGTTGAAGAGCTAATGAGGGCCTGCACTGAAGTAATGACTGTGTGAATATATGATAGATGTCATGAAAGTAAAATTAGCAAGACTTGACTACTCATTGGCTATAGATGAAGAGTGAAAACTAAGAGTTAAGGATAACTCCCAGTTTTGAACCTGGATAACTGGAATAATAGTGGTGCCTTCAGTAGAATTAGGAAAGTTCAAAGGTGAGGTGGGTTTAGGGAGAAAGGAAATTTGTTGTTTTGTACACAGGTTGGGATTTTGCAAGGCACAAGCCAAAAGAGGATGAGGGGAAAGAGACTTGATAGTTGAAGACAAGTTTTATGTCTTACATATGTATGGAATATTGGTGTATTATTTTCAATATATTTTTGGCTAGCAGTAGTAACAATATTAGATCAATATCCCTAAAACTCAAGTATAGGTTAAGTTAAAATCATTGCCTTAATTAGATACAGCTTTGCTTTCCCTTTACACTTACCCTTTCTAGTCTTTCACATAAACCTCTTCTTGGGACTCTTTTACACAGATGGAGGATATTGTATTAGTTTCCTATAAATTAGGGAATTCAGTTGTATCTTTGGGTTTCTGACTTAAGCACAATGTCCCCGCCCTTTGCTGCGATAAACAATAAAGCCACATTTTTCTGCATCTTAATCTGGCCTCTGATTATTTCAGGGGATACATCTTGCTAAATCAAACTCCACCCCCCCCCACCCCACCCCGCAGCTGGATAGCTCAGTGGATTGAGAGTCAGGCCTAGAGACAGGATGGTCCTAGGTTCAAATCCAGCCTTAGACACTTCCCAGCTGTGTGACCCTGGGCAAGTCACTTGGTCCCCATTGCCCACCCTTACCACTCTTCCACCTAAGAGCCAATACACAGAAGTTAAGAGTTTTAAAAAAAAAAAAGAGCCCCCCCCATAATTCCCACTTCAGACACATACACACACACACGTATACATGGAAAAACACATATATCTGCCTACATGTACATATTTTCTCTTTTATTAGTAAGATCCTTAAGAATGACAACCGTTTTGCTTTTATCTTTGTAACCCCAGCATTGAGCTCAGTGCTTACCATATGGTATGGGCTTAAGAAATCATTGTTGATTGATTGAGTATATATATCAACTAGTTTAACCTAAGGGTCAAGATTGGGAAGAGAGGAAAATGAGATCAGAGCAAGGGTATTGGCCCAAGAGAGGGTTTAGAAGGAATGAGGAACAAGGGAAGACAGAAGAATTGAAATAGGAGAGTTCTTAAACATGAAAGTGGAACACCTGTGAGCAATAGTGTGGTTATGGTTATGGTCATCCTTGTGTATGGCTGAGGTAGAGTGAATGTGTAGGCCATCAGAGCTGAGGAGGTTTATGAAATGGGAGACCAGGGTGTTGGAGGAGATATAAACATATATTGAAGCCTTCTAATAAAAAGAAGAGGTTGCAGTGAAAAGGAAGACTAAATCTGGTTGGAAAAAAGGAAGAATGACCTGAGGTTTGGTAAATAAGTGCTATGGATGAAGTGATATAGCTGTATAGCATGGTATTAAAAGGAAGAGAGGTTGCTAACTGGGCCCCCTGAAACTGTATCTTGTTTTTCATTGCCCAAAGTCTACATCTTTCCACTTATCTTCTGCCTCCTTTCTCTAACTTTGCTTCTCTCCTCCTCAAAGACTATCTCCCAATGCAAAATGGTGGATTATTCTTCAAGAGAATAAGCTTGAAGAATAATCTACCAAACCTACCTAGGGCAGAACTAAGGTTATATTCAAATATATCATAATTCCCTAGAAGACTAAGCTTTATTTCCCTACTATAATGTTCTGCATACAGTAAAGCCTTGATAAAGGTTATTGAATTGTGTACATCTAATTCTCTCCTAGATTATAAACTTGAAAGCAAGGACTCTATTTGTGTCTATCCTTGTATCACTGGGGTCTGCAGACAATCCATCACATATAGTTCTTACCTTGATGAACTTAATTGATTTGAGGTGCAGAAAAAGGAATGAATTAACTCTGGTGGGACAAATAGGAAAAGGCATATGTTTTATAAGGCTTTAATACAGCTTCACTGAAACTTGCTCTGGATCTGTTTTCATTGAAAATAGATTCATCAACTAAGAAGAGGTCTGATATCTACTTCCTCTCCAAAGCCCTCCCTGATTACTTCTGCTCATAGTTACTTTTTTGCATCTTGGAATTTCTAACCTGCTGAAAGTCAATACAGAGTTGATTATATTATCATCATCTGAGAAGCAGCATGGAATGCTAGACAGATTTGAAAGATCTAGATTCAAGTCCTGCCTCAGATACAGCTGAGGCAGCTAAGTGGCCTAGGTTGTCAGAAAGTTCATTGGATATTTAAGGGCTAGAAGGATTTTGTTTTAAATCAGAGTCAGGAACCAGAAAACAAGCTCTAGAACTTCATAAATGCCTGGGGTTTTTGTTGTTGTTGTTGTTGTTCTTGTGTCACAGTGTCCAATTCTTTTTGACTCTATTTTAGGTTTTCTTGACAAAGATACTGACATGGTTTGGTTTGCCATTTCTTTCTCCAACTCATTGGATAGATGAGGAAACTGAGGCAAAATGAGTTAAGTGACCAACTAGTGTCTGAGGCTGGAATTGAACTCAGGAAGATGAGTCTTTTGGATTCCAAGTCTTATGTTCTATCCACTGCACCACTTAGCTTCCCCTAATGAGTTCTTAGCTGAGAGATTAATCTATGTGGCTGAAGGAGTTGGAATAGAGGAGACAGAAACTTTCTTCTCCTTTCTTCAGGCAGCTCCTAGCTTGAATTCTCCCACTTTTGAACTTCAGAAATTTGTCCAGGGCTTAGCAAGTGAAAGCCCCCAGAGGGATGGCTAATTTGTTTGCTAAACCTGGACTCCATCTGAGAGGGTTTCAAACTTCTTAAAGGCATCAATAAGATAGCCCTTGTTTAGACATTAAAATCTTGCTATGTATGACTTCATTCTAGGACTACTTCAATTGATATGGATTTGGGATAGGGGATTGAAGGGAAAGAGGAAGAATCACATCCTATACTCTTCCCTCAATTAAGCATTTGCTGTGCCCTGGAAATCAGCTGAATGATTACATGGGAGTTCTACAGAGCATGCACTTATGTCCCTAGTCAGCTTCTAGCCAACTAACACATGTGACTCAGCACTTGAGTCCTTTGGAGTCTGGGATGCTTTCAGTCATATGGTGGCTCAGTATTCAAAACACTTGTTTCTTTGATATGGCAAAGAAAATCCTGAATAGTTCCTTGCTCATTTCTCACCTCAAGACATCTACAGGGGATGAGGTATTGCTCAGATTTAAAGGAGAATTAGCTCCAGCTCACTTCCTTCAACTCTCCCAGTTATAGTATATAAATCCAAAACTTCCAGTACAAGTTAGAGAGGTGCTGGCTTTTGTGGTTGCATCATGGCAACCCTGTCCATTTGGCAGCTAGAGTGGCAGACTAAACTAGTGAGATGACAACTGGGTTCTTTGGTTACCTTTTCTGCTTTATGTAGCCAAACATCAACCCCAAGATAGATGTTTCCAGGCTTGGAGGTAACCTTGTGAATTCAAGAGCTCCTGAGGTCCATTTTTGTCTCTGGGATGGTGTAGACTGGTGGCCAAGAGAGTTTCTTTCTCAGAGAAGATGACTGGGAGTAGTTTGGATAGTACGGAAGCTGGGTAAAATGTGAGCATGACTATTTGGGGGTCTTAAATACTGCCTTATTTTCTGATGAGATTTAAGGATCAGATATTCCAGAGAGCATAACAGCACTTAAATTTGCTGAATTCTATTTTAAGTAGTGTTGCCAACAAATGTTATAAGTTTTTTATCAAGCAATTTTTGTGGGTGGAAGAAATAAATACTTGTCCCAAATATGATTCACAATTCACACTGAATAACTTTTTTTGACTCTACCTTTTTGGGGAGGTCTTAGTCATAAACCAACTTAAGTTTACAAAAATGTGTTCTCAAGGCACTGGGTTATAGGTTTAACAAATCTCAGTGTTGGAGAGAAAAGTGGCCTTTCTCATACTCTCATTAAAAGTCAGATTCCTCTACCTGATCTCAGTATGTATAGCAGACAGTACCCAAATCCAGAGCAAAGAAACCTCCTTTGTGGAGAAGGGAGGTTGCCCAGAGCCTCAGCCCTTTGAGCTCAGGAGCTATTTTTAAAAGTTAAATATCCATGATCTTATAGGTTTATATCCATTTTCCTCATAGAAGAGGATTTGAGTCTCAGTTTTAGCTTCATTCCAGTCAAGCCAGTATGTTTCTTTACTTTGTCCTACTAGCACCCATCTGTTAATTTCTACCTCTATTTTTTGGTTGTTATTTCTCCTATCTGAAATGTTCTTCTACATCCTTCCACCCTTTTGTATGCAGAACTTTGTTCAAGATTCAGGTCCATTTTTCTCCTCCCCAAAGGAAGGACAAGGAATGGAGAATAAGAAGTCACTGCGCAAATATGATGCAGTAAATTCACCTTCCAAGGTGAGAAGATTACTTGGTAGAGCTAACAGAAAGGGAGAAAAGTTCTGTTTAGTTACAACTTGGATTAGATGGTTTCTGAAGTGTAACTAGATTTCTCAGTGGATAGAGTGCTAGACCTGGAATCATATCTCAGTTATTAGCTGCCTGACTCTTGGTTAAATCACTTAACCTTTATCAGTTTCCATTTCTTCAAATGGGGATAATAAGAGCACATACCTCCCAGGGCTGTTCTGAAGACCAAATAGTATAATAATTGTAAAGCACTTAGCACAGTGCCTGACACATAGTAAGTGCTTTATAAATATTAGCAATGTTATTTTAGAAATACTATCATCAACACTATAGAGATACTAATTGTCATCATTATTATAGAAATATTGCCTATCATCATTATTCTAGAAATACTAGCTGTTATCACCACTACATCATCATTTTTGTAAACATTAGCAATTATTATTATTGTTATTATTATGGAAATACTATCATCATAGAAATACTAGCTATTATCAGTATTACCATCACCATCAGCATTATTTTATAACTATTAGCAATGATTATTGCTAGTATTATGGAAATAGCTATTATCATCATTACAGAAATACAAGCTACTATTATTATCATTATTATTATTAATTTGAAGGTGCTTCCAACTCAGAGATGTGATTGCACACAATTCCTCTGCAGTCATGACGTCATCAACCAACCATCCATCCATCTTTCCCTGTTATTTTCTCATACTGGTTCTTTAATAGAACCGGAGGAGTAAATAAGGAGGAAAAGGGCGGGGCGGGGCGCGCAGGTAGCGCTACATCTGCTTCTAAGAGAGGCGCCCTAAGGAGTGAAGGAGGAAAGGTTGAAGGAAGTGGGTGGTCCTAGGCGCAGGCGCACTGAAAGGAGGCCGCCCGGGCCCCGGCCGGATGACGTGGCTTGGCAACGTTCTCGCCGCTGCGGCCGCCCCCGGGGTAACCCCGTGCTTCCTGACCCTGAGCCGCTTCCTCAGCGGGAGCTTGAACCGGAGCCGGAGCCAGAACTGAATCCCGAACCTCCGCTCGCGGCCTAGTGAGGCCGGGCTCTGGGGACGCGCGTGGAAAGGGCCTGCGTCTCCAGCGAGGCTAGAGGCCCGCTGCCATGGACGAGTGAAAGACTGGGCCCGGCGGCGGCGAGAGCGGGAGATGAGGAGAGGCCGCGGCGGGGCCGGCGACGGCGGCGGCGGCGGCTCCTGAGACCCGCCGGGATGGAGGAGAAATACAGCAGCCACGCGCTCTCCGGCGGCGGGAGCCTGGGGCCCGTGGACGTGCCCAGTGCTCGGTAAGTGCGACCCGCCCGCGTTCACCCTGCCTGCAGGGGAGTCCCTAGGAGGAGTCTTTCTCCTATCTCGGCGTCGTCTTGAAAAACCTGGAAATAACCCCATCAAACGCCTCTACTTTCCCACCTTCTGCCGCCCCATTCACCCCCCCACACTCAAGCCGGCCTTAGCGCTGTGCATCCCCGCTGTGTGAACCATGTTTCACTTTCGCCTGGCCGAGATTTATTATTTTTTAATTGCCGTTGCACAAAATTACTCAGCCCCATTCTATACCAGTTTTCCACCTGGTGAGCTCCCCCTCCATTTACAGATCTTTGACTCCTCAAGAAAAAAAAAAAAAGGCGTTTATAAATATTTTCCTACATGTTAGATTCTTTTCCTCTTCCTTTGATCTCTTTGAGGTTAAAGACCTAATTGTGATATTGCAGGGTCAGAGGGTATGTACAGGATTTTGGGGGGTGTAGTGCCAAATTGCTTTCCAGGTTAGTTAAGACTTATTCGCAATGCTATTAATAATGCATTAAGGAAACTCTTTTCTCACAGCCTTTCCCCCACCCAACTCTTGCGTTTGTCATTTACCCTTTTGGGGGTCAGTTTTGTCTAAACAGAAATTTATCCTAAATACTGCCAGGGCAAATCCACCTGTTTGGAGATTTACTCCTGAAGTACTGTAAAATATTTCTGCACTTACATATCAAACTATTATATGGACAAATGTTTATATAATGTAATTAATCCTCATATAACTTCTCTTTAAGAGATATTTGGGAGAAGGTATGATTATCCTCATTCAGATGTAGGGACCACAGTAAAAGAGATGATTTGAATTCCCCAAGGCCATAAAACCAGGACAGTTTTGGCAACAATTCATTAGCTATATTCATATGGTTAATATGGTGAAGTTAGTTTGGAGTTAAACCCCATTTATATAGAACTCTTGCCAAAAAAAAAAAACCCTTTGCATGATTCTCTAGTAATAAAAAAGTAAGGTACATCTAATTGCTCCATCAAAGCCCTTATTTCTGTGCTTCCTTGTGGTAGAGATGTGATCCATAGTTTTCAAGAGCTGGGATAGCTATGTGCAAGTTCTATTAAGTCCTCTTAAATTTGAATAGGGGTTGAGGACCAACTTTGATTCTGACAGAACTGTGTAGCTAATTTGAGAGCTACCAGGTGATGAGTAGGGGAAGGGATGGCAGAAAGCAACTCATGAAGATAGCTATAACATTTTTGACAAGAAAATTTTTAAATCCTCTCTACTTCATGAGATTTTTAATTCAGTAAGGGTTTTATAACTTTTTGGAAAAGCAGTGCAACTGCAAGCAAAATAAATAATATGGTATGCTAAGTACCTAATATTTAACAAGCAATCTATAATAAATCACCTGCATAAAGGTGTATATTTAAGCTATAAGGTTGCCAAGAGATGGAATGTATGCAGAGTCATAGAATTTATGAAATTGCCAAGAAATTGGGAGATTAAAAGTTAGAGAGACAAAAAGAGTGATTATAAAAAGATAGGAAGAGAACTAGAAATATCTTGTAAGTTTGAAGTCAGAAAAGAACAGAGCAGAAATTACTAGTAGAGGCAGAGTTTGCAGAGAAGTCAGTAAGGGTGAGGAAAGACCATTGGATTTGATGACAAGGAGATTGTTCCCAACCTTAAAGTTGGGTTTGGAAGAGTGATTATAGAGATATGACAAGGGATTGAGTAGTAGGGACACTGAGAAGATAGAAGCATCAAGAATGAAGACATTTTTTCCCAGAAATATAATAGCAAAGAAGAAAAGGATAGGATAGAGAAGTAAAATGGTCATCACACTGAGAAGTAGTATTCATATCATGACTAATAATACTTAAGGAATTAGGCTCTCTAACATGCTAGCCTTGTATGAAAGGACATGCCACCCCCCCAGCCAATATTCCTCTCAGAAATCCTGCTATAAAACCCACAAGCTGAAATCTCAACCTTTCTATGAGTCCACAGTCTCTTAAGGGACTTTGAGATCTGCCTCACTTAATGTTTGGTTTGAAGAAATCCCTGGCTTTCCCACCAAGGATACTAATTTGCCATAGCATATTTGGGACTGTAGAAGTCAAGCATAGAATTCTTGATATCTCAGGGGGAATGGAATTGGAAGAGGGGGAACAATTCAACTATCTTCCCATCAGATTGAGAAGTATTGAACCTGGTAGATGGTTTAGAGGGGACCATTAATTTACCATTCTCTTTTTTCTGCCTTTCACTTCCTGGTTTTCTTTGTTCCACCATCATCTTTTTCTTCTTCCAACTCATTTTCAAACTGTGCTGCCTACACACAGGTTATTCTTATCCCTCTTCCTCTAAAACCTGGACTTTTCCCTAAAACTCTAGGCTCTGATCCACCTATTAATTTTCACTCTTATCTTGCCTGGAAGATTAGGCTACATTGTAGCCTAACCATCTCCAAACCATGCTACTTCCTATATTCACCTGTCTCCATTTCTACTGTTATTATAGTATTATAGCTGGAATATAGTGTGACCCAATATGTACCTTTGAAAGTCGCATTTGAACACTTCCAGATTTAAAACCATAAGTTTTGTATTGTAATGGGTAAAAGGATTTTTTTGGGTAAATATTAAAATTAATATTAAATATTAAAAGGTTGGTCGCCAGGGGATTGAACAATTATCAATCCCCAATTATAACCTCGGGTTAAAATGACTTTTATGGAAGTTTATTTACAAATATATAGGAGAGAGTAGAAGTAGAGAGATGAGAAGAGGATAGAATAAGAAATTTGTATTCAAGTCTGGGCTTTACTCTGGCAAGGCTCCAGAGGCCCAGCCAGGGTCTAAAAGTCAATTAACAAGAGTTTTAGCCACAAGGGCTTCTCCCAATCAAGGGAGCCTCCTGGAGGCTAATACCGCCTGGGATGTTAAAGGAGTCAGCCTTCTTCACTCACCACAGGTAGTTCTAAGAAAGAGATTTAAGAGTAATCTCATCAAGGTCTCGTGGTCCCAGGTCCAGAGCTCCCCCACGTCCAAGTAAGAACCAGAAGAGAGCACCCAGCTGACTCTTTTTAAAGGGGCCTCTTTTGCATCACTTCCTGTGGCCTCCTCTTCGTTTACCTGTCCAATCACAACAGCCACTTTTCTTAGGACTGCCCATGAGGCAGGCAGTAAATTCTGATTTATTCTAGCACACATGGATTACCGACCACCTAAAAATGCAGATGTTTTCACCTTTGGTGATTAAATCTAAAGATGGGCAGTGTGGATTTAATCCAATTATCACTGTATTATGCGCCTCAGCATAGGTACAAAGCATGGCTATCTCCTGGGGCAGATGGGAAATGCCAACCAAACACCTGTTTGTTTTGATAGTCAGTCAAATGTAACCTTTAATACTAAAGGTGCCAAATCAGTGTTGATTAAAACTACTGGAATTGAGAAAACTAGAATGAACATGATGCTTGCAGTCACAACTGTGAAGCAAAAACTAACTCCTTACATAATTTTAAGGCATAAAACATTGACTAAGGAAAAGTTACCATCAGGAGTGATCTTTCATGTGCAGCAAAAGGAATGGATAAATGAAGAACTTTTGTTAGACTGGTCGAATGTGGTCTGGGATAGACGTCTCAGTGTGTTACTGTGTCAGAGAGGAATGCTTGAACTTGACCCATTCAAGAGCCACCTGACTGAAAATGTGAAGAGAATTGCTGAAATGTGCTCAGACCTAGTTGTTATTCTGGGAGGAATGATGTCACAATTACAAGTGTTAGATGTAGTAATTAATAAGCCATTCAAAGATCATTTGAGGAAAGAATATAATGAATGGATGTTGGCCAGAAACCATGAATTTATTCCATCAGGAAAAATGAAAAAGCTGTTGGTCACTGTATTAAAGAACTGAATCAAAAACCGCTTGGGACAAAATATCCACCGAGTCCGTTGTGCTTGGATTTTTAAAATGTTGTATATCAAACAGTATGGATGGTAGTAAAGATGGTGTTTTGTGGGAAGAAGAGGGTGACAGCAATGACTCGGGTGATGTTTCCACTTTGGGAGAAGAGGAAGGAAAACATGATTAAATATTGGAAGATAGTTTCTCACAAATGTCTATAAAAGTAATACATATTTAATGAAAGTGTTGGCATTAAAACTTCTTTAACTTGTTTTCAGGACCTTGAAAAAACTTCAAATATAAAGTGCCTGCATTATTCAGGAATTAAGATAAAGTTGTAATTTAAAAGGAGAAAATAAAACAGGTGTTTCCTCTTTCTGAGTTAGCTTTCAAAATACTTGGGACCACACTGTATTTGAGGGATTATTATATTTGGGCTAATATGGTAGTTCCTTTAATATGTTAACTTAGAAAAAACACAGAACTATTAAATAGTCATAAAAGCCACTCTTTAATTAAGGACAAGGGGAACAGGGCTGATTAGGCCTCTACTCAGAACCGGGCGCTACGTGCCTTATGCAGAGGCGAGGATTGAATTCTGCTTGCTCTGGTCCCTGACCCCCTTGGAGTGCCACCAAGCTAAATGACAACTCTAAGGAACAAAAGAAATTGGGGAACCTATATACCATTTGGGCAGACCCAGGGGCTGGGAAAGGTGATTGACATTATCATACTGACCACTTGCAATCAAGCCTGGGAAAGGAATCCTAGCCAAAGGCTAAGGTGTAAGGGAAGGGGCTGCTTACAATGGATGCTAAAGGATGGTCCTTGCCCAGGTGTGCCTTCCTGGGAAAGGGTCTCTGATTCAATGGGGAAGACTACCTCAGACAAAAGGATATTTAGGATTTACCTTAGGGTCCATTATTCAGTCTGTCCCTGCTAGTTTGGGATTCCCTTCAGGGTTGATTCTCAGGAGAACAGGGAACAGATTACAAGCTTCGGAGGTCCTCCAACTTACAAGCTATTCCTAAAACTTGGGGTTCATCAGATCTCACTAGGCCACAAGTTTGGGGTCTCTAAATTCCACGTCAACAAATATATTGTCTCCCATTAGAATGTTACTACTCTGAGGGCAGAGACTATTGCTTTTATTTGTATTCCAGTGCTTAGAACAATGTGTTTTGCATAGAAGGCATTCAGTAAATGCTTAGTCTGTCCACTTAACTAACACTTTACCATGGGAGAGACATACTGCTGAGTGCTGGAGTCACAAACACAAACAAGCAAAACAGTTCCTGCCTTTAAGGAACTTCTATGCTAATGAAATTGGGGGACACAGAAAGGTAAAATGGCTGTTGTGAAGGTGAAGTCCAGAGAGTAAGTTGAACTAGGAGTGAAAAAATGATGGTCCTGGCTAGGGCGTCACCACCATATGGAAAGTGGGCCTCAGGACAGATGTTTCTTCAAGATGGAAAGAGGTGAGTGCTGAGGAGGTAAAGAAGTACAGGGAGTGAGTTGTCAGGAATAAATATTTTTTCATTCATTCCTATCTTTAATCCATCATCCTTTCTGGTCAGCTTTCCAGAGGTACTGTACCTCTTCCTCACAAACAGGAAATGTTGCCATTTTCTAGTCAAACATCAGAAAGTTAATTCCATAGAGCAGAGATGTCAAACAACAGATTAAATATAATTTGGAAATATTTAACAACATTTTAAAAATATATTACCATATAAATATAATAAAACACAGATAACAAAATTCAAAACTATGTCAGTGTACACTTGGAAAAGATCTTTAGGTATGAATTGGTGGCCTTTGTTTCTATTCTGGTTTGGTTCTACTGCCATACTGGATCCCTTTATGATGCTGAATATCTTTGAGAAAGCAACATGGTACAGTGAGAAGAGGACTGGACTTGAAGTTAGAGGGATTTAGACTCAAAGGACCTAAATTTGAATTACATCTCTAACACTTAACCTGTATGACCTTGAGCAAGTCACTCTACCTCTTTGGACTTTAGTTTCCTCTTTTAAAAAAAACAAACCTATATTGATTCTAAGACAGAAAAGTGGTAAGGGCTAGGCAATAGGAGTTAAGTAACTTGCCCAAGGTCACACAGCCAGGAAGTGTCTGAAGTTAAATTTGAACCTGGGACCTCCCACCTCTGGGCTTGACTCTCAATCCACTGAGCCACCCCCTCCTCTTCTGAAAAACTAGTCAATATAGGATCATAGATTGAGACTTGGAAGAGATCTTTGAGACCATTTGATCTAGCCCCCCCCCTCATTTTAGAAATGAGGATGATAAATAACCTCTGAAGTTCATTTTATTATAAGTAAGTCTGTCATCCTAACGATCAAGGGAAAACTGGCTTTTTTTAGGATGGGGGAAAAATGTACTTATTTTCAGGTTGTTTAAAGTAATTACTGACAAGAAAAAAAATTGTTGTCATTCCATCTTGCAACCCTGAATCCTGTCATCTTCATCGTAACCTCCAATCCTTCCATCCTTCAGTTCTTTACTTTTTTTTTTTTTTTTAACTTTTACCAGACCATCCATCCATCCCTACCGTTGTTAGCCCCGTTCTCCTTTTCTCATCTTGATTTCTTGGTGAACCAGTTCAGATCTGCACTACCCTCTTCCCTTTTTTGAGTCCCTTACCCCCTTAGTGCCAGTGTTGCTATGGGAACCCTCAGGCCTGCATCTCTTCCACTTTCCCCTGCCTTCACTCCTGCTCACATGCTGCTGAACAAAGATGGAGAAAATAACAAACTATTCAGTGGAGTCCACTGCAGATTTATGTTACATAATCTCAACTAGGCAACCATTTTATACCTCCCTAATCAGTTCACTATCCCAATCAACAGCAGCAGCTTTTCCAAACCTTTTCATCCCTCCTCACACTTCCCACAATTCTTTCTTCCTCTACCCTCTCAGCTCTTGCCTCATGTTTCACTGAAAAAATTAAGATAATTCACTGAGAGATCCCTATTCTACCCTCTTCATCTCACATCACACAGATGTCTTGTGCCCCCATCTCTTCCTTTGCCTCTTTCATATAATGAGGTGGCCCTTCTCTTTGCATGACCCTCCACCTGCCCAAGGGATCCCAATTCCATTCCATCTTCTCCAAAAGATTATTACATCCATATTCCTACTTTCTAACTCAACTTCAATCTCTCCCTGTCTACTGACTGCTTTCCTACTGCCTATAGACATGCTCACATTTCCCATATTCTCACCGAACCTCACTTTATCCGTCCCATCTAGCCGTCATGCCATCTCTTCTCCCTCTTAAAGCTAAATTCCTACAATAGGAACCTCCACTTCCCTTCTTTTCTCTTTTTTTTCTTTTTTCCTTTGAATATTTTCCCATAGTTACTTGTTTCATGTTCTTTCCCTCTCCCCCAAACCCCCCACCCCTCCATAGCCGACGCACAATTTTCTTTCTTTCTTTTTTTTTTTAAACCCTTACCTTCCATCTTAGAATCAATACTCTGTATTGGTTCCAAGACAGAAGAGTAGTAAGGGCTAGGCAATGGGGTTTAAGTGACTTGCCCAGGGTCACACAGCTAGGAAGTGTCTGAGGCCAATTTTGAACCTAATACCTCCCATCTCTAGGCCTGGCTCTCAATCCACTGAGTCACCCAGCTGCCCCCCACTTCCCTTCTTTTCATTCCCTTTTTAATCTGGCTTCTGATTTCATTCAACTGAAACTACTGTGTCCAGAGTTGCCAGTAATCTCTTAATTTGAAGATCTAATGACCTCTCTCAATTTTCATCCTTCTCACTCTCTGCAGCCTTTGACATAGCAAGTCACCTCTATGTTAGCTGTTATCTTCTCTATAAACATTGTTCTCTGTTGGTTCTCCCATCTATCTGACCCACTCAGTCCATATCTTTACTGGATCTTGATCCAGGTTATGCCCACTAACCATGGGTGTCCCCCAAGAATCTATCTTGAGCCTTCTTCCTCTATTATTTTGCTTGGTGATTTCAATAACTGCCATGAATTCAATTATATTTATGTAAATGATTCTCAAATCTACCAAGCTAATCCTTACCTTTTTTAGCTTCAATTATTGTGTATCCAGCTGCCTATTGAACATCTCAAACTGGATGTCCAATAGACATCTTAAATTTAACATGTTCAAAATTGTACTTATTAACTTACTATTTCCCTCCACCACCTCAAAATCTCCCCTCTTCCTAACTTTTCTATTATTGTCATGGGCATCATATGTCCAATCGGCTGTCAAGTCCTATCATTTCTATCTTTGTAACATCTCTACTATATGCCTCCTTTTCTCCTCTGACATTGACACTTCCAAGGTGCCTATCCACATTACTTCTTTCCTAGATTACCGTAATAGCCTTAGAATTGGCCTTCCTGCCTTTATCTCCCTTTGATTTTCAGAATTATCTTCCTAGAGTGTAGATCTGACCATGTTACCCCTCTTTAGTAAACACCAATGGTTTCCTATGACCTTAGGATCAAATATAAAAGTTCCTCTTTGATTTTTTTAAAGCCCTTTATAACCCAACTCTTTTCCTACTTTTTCAGACTTCTTATACTTTACACCACTCCATGTACTCTGTGGTCCAGAGACACTGGCTTCCTTGCTGTTCCTCACATAAAACTCTTATCTCCCTACTCTGCATTTTCATCCTGTTCCTTATACCTGAAATTCTTTTCCTCTTTGTCTCTGTTCCCTGGCTTCTCCTGGTTTAAGTCTTGCTAAAATCCCACCCTTTGCCAGAAGCTGTTCCTGGTTCCCTTAATGATTCCCTTGACTTAGCTCTAATTTGTCCTATAAATAATTTGTTTGTACATAGTTTATTTCACATGTTGTTTACCACCCTTAAATTGTGAGTTTTTTGGGCAGAGAGACTGGTTTTTGCCTGTCTTTGTATCTTCTGTGCCTAATACTAGGCTAGGAATATTGTAAGAGCTTAATAAATGTCTGTTATTTTGAGAGAGATGGAGTTGACATTTGGAGGAAGGTCCTGGATAATGTGATATGAAGATGGAAACAGTAGGGATCAGGGGAGCAAGGTAGGGGAAATTATTAAACTTATTGAGTAGTAAGGCTCTCTCTTCATTTTTTCAGTCACAGGCAAGAGAAGGTGATTATGCTTAAAAATTGTATGGAGTACAAGAGGGGAGCTGTGGAAATTCATGTTGAGTGCCTGCAGTCTTAGTAGTACAGGTTGTCTATTAGGTAATGTACAGTTAGTAACAAGAAGTGCAAAAACTCTTGAAAAATCACTGTTGGATGGCCTCAGACACTTCCTATCTGTGCGACCCTGCACAAGTCACTTAACCTTGTCTACCCTGCCCTTGCCCTTCTGTAGTAGAGTACAAAGGCGGATGGCAAGGGTTTTGTTTGAAGGGAAACGGGGTTGTAGATATATTTTTTTAATCTGTTGGAAATGTAATAGAATTAGTAAAGGTAGGTGACACAACTCAGTTTAAGTGAAATTGGTTTAATTTTTTTTTTCTTTTCAGCAGCCCAGGATAAAAGCATTTAATTCATATTGGGGGTAACAGATGTTGAGTAAAAGATTTTAAGAGAGTAGCAAGTAAAGCATTAATGTGGCAAGCCACAGGACCAAAGCCATTTATGGAGACAAGTGAAGCTAGAATGAGGAACAGAGTTGGTGAAAAGTAAATAAAATAACTTGTCCACTATCATAAAACATGTAAATGAAAGAATTTGGACCAAAATTCAGGTCTTCTGGTATCTGCTCTGTGGTGGATATGTGGAGGTGTGAAGTCATAATTCACCAGTTAGAAGAGTAAAAGACAGTGGTGAGAGGCACTCAGGTTTTTTTTTTATTCCAGGCCCAGTATTCTGTCTATTGCACTACCAAGCTGCCTTAGAATTGATATTAGCAAAATAATTGCCTTAATCTTACTGCCAATAAATTTGTAACATAACGACTGAATTTTTTTCCCAAGGTATTTTAATTTGCTTTCATTTCTAAGAACTGGAGGGGTATTATTATTATTGTAGCCATTAGTTGTGATAAGTGCCTAGAAAAAACACTACAAATTATATCAAAACAGCCCTCTATGCTAGGAGATACTTGAATGATGTCATTGTTATTTTTCTAGTGTAAATTCTGCCTAGTTTGACTTGAATGTGAGGAGTTTTCATGTAAATAAGTCTATATCTTCATACATTATCAACTTAACCTCTCATATAGGTAAACATTCCCCTTACAACCTTATTCAGTCCAGCAAATATTTATTAAGTTTCCACTATGAACAAGGCACTATATTATTATGCCTTGGGGAATACAAAATTAAAACAGTTGTCTTGTGTTCAGGGAAGCAGCCTGACCCCAAACTACCTTTTCAGAATTATTCCCTATTCCTCTACTCCATGGTCTAAAACTTAACTTCCTTTTCCTCACATACAATATTCCTTCACATTGGGAAAATTTCTAGTAGTCCATTTTAACTAGACGAAGTAATGTAAAATAAGGCTGGAGGATGGATTGGAGAGGGGAAAGATCGAAATAAGGGGAAGCCAGTAAGGAGACTCTTGAAGTAACCCACAAAGACTTGATGAAGGTTTAAACTATGATGTTGATTATGGAAGTGGAGAAAAGAGGAAAGTTTACAGAAATTGTAGAGATAGACTCCTCAAGACTTGGCAACTGCTTGAATATGGGAGAAAATCATAGAATCTTAAGAGTTAGAAGTCCCTCAAAGGCCATTGAATATACAGATCAGTATTCCCTTCCACAATGGGGCTAACATCTAACCTTAAAATAATCTCCTTCCTCTAATTCTCAAAAGCATCTTTCTCTCACACAGAGCCATTCTAATTAGTCTTAATAGTTACCTTGATGTTACTTCTCCACAAGATGATAATAACTCATTTGTCCATTAACACACCAAAGTTTACAGAGTAGTTACTAGCCTGGTAAATTCTTATTGATAATCAGTAAAGTAGAATGCAATAGGCAATAAACTTATTGACTAGATGATACTGCAGGACTAGAGATTATGCCACCTTGCCTTCTAGTATGTACAGATGGATAGTGCTAGTCAATTGGATTATTTCTTAATTAGTACTTACAATAGCCCTATAAAATTTGATATATGTGTAACTAGAGGGTAGTTAAAGATTTTACAGATTGGTGAGTTTAGATTTAGGGAGGTTGAATGACTTTCCTTGATGTTACACAGTGAGAGCCTTTTCAGAGGACAGCCCATTATCACTTAATTTTCACTTTATAGTGTACCTGGGTGAATAGGTACATGGACAGATGTCATAAGTGAATAAGTGAGAATTCAGGTCCAAGGATGACTTTGAGATTTGTGGTATTTATTTTCTTAAGTTCTTTTATTCATAATTATATTTCTAACAAATTGCAGCCAAAGATTTACTTAATTTTTAATTGAATCCAATAATATTCTTAAGCAATTAGATGCTGATAAGTATGCAGCAAAGGGGGACAATTAACAGATTTGCGATTTATGCTGAATCAGGACTCCCCATTCATAGCTTTAAAAAAAATCTCCAAATATATTAGCTTAAGGTGAGAATAAAGAGTTCTGCTAGATGGTATAAAATGTACTTATGGGCTCCCAATACCCCTAAGAAATTTGGGGATGTGGGGAAGAAAAATTACACAGAAGTTCTCCAGTTATCTGTGCTTTTGCTGAATGATTTTCCTTTTTTTTTTCCTAGTCAGATAATTCTTTGATGCCATCCTTATGTTACTTCTACAGGATTCTTTGTAATATGTAGTAGCCTCACACCATCTGCATATATATCTTTTTCATTACCCTTTGGGTGATCCTTAACCTCACTTATTTGGAGATGATTTCCATAACTTGTTTGCATGCTATGTCACCAGGAGAATTTGGGGGTCTTAAGGCAGAAATTGGACCTGAGATTTTATTAATTTAGAAAGTTGGAGAAGAATTTCCTCTATGCAAATAAGTACTGTAGGTGGAATCAACCTCCAGTAAAAGCGCAGAAAATTCTCGCTTGTGAAGGGGGCAAGCAGCTATTAAATTAACTATTTTTGTAACAACTGACTTTAAGTCAGAGAAGCCTGCCTTGGCACATAAAGCCTCTTGATGGATAATACAATGAAAAGGCACAATGGGGATGTCCAATAGCTTCCGTAAACATTTTGACGAATCCGACTTTTTTCCCCACCATATTTGGTGTCCCATCTGTTGTCACTGACACAACTTTAGAGATATCAATGCTTAGGTCACGGAATGTTTGTATAACAGCCTTACATATTTCACTTCCTGGTGTACTTGTTGGCACTAATACTAGCTTTATCAACTCTTCTCTCATTGTGAGACCATCAGAATGTCAACCAGTAATGACCAACTGAGCATGTGATGTGACATCAGTAGTTTGATCAAGAGAGATCGAAAACTATCTACAATTACTTATGTCTCTTTAATTGATGTATGTTTGTTTTCAGTCTCATTATTCAGTCTTTTATAATATTTCTACTGAGTGGTAACTCAGATATTCTGTTAATAATTGCATCTTTATTCTGTGTATCATGAAATAGAGTGCACATCTTGGGAGAGTTTCTTTAAAAAATTCTCCTTCACTGAGTGCTTTTCCATGATGAGCTATGGAGTGAGCAATGCTCAAACTTGCAGATGTTAAATTTGTAGAGCCTTTTACAAATTTAAGGATGGAATTAGATTGGCTCTTACAAAAGTGTAGCTACCTGGAAATGTATTCCTTCCTTTCATCCTCACTTTTCTTCAAGAGCTGGGAATGATTAGTTTCAAAATGTCGATTGATATTCCACGTTCTGCTTCCTACCGTTTCAGTACATAGAACACAAAATGATCTGCCATTTTTTTTCTATAATACCATATATCTCGGTCCATGTCTCTTGAAAGGGTCAGCTACTGCTACTACCACTTCCTTTACTTAACCTTATTTTTTTTATTTTTTGGGTTCTCCATCAGGGAGGCAGTGACAGAAAATAGAATTATAGATAACCTGTTAGTCCTGCAGGCAATTAGGGGTTAACTAGCCTAACTGACCACAAGTTGGCATATAACTGTCTGTTAGGAAAATAAGCAGAAATAGGGGTTAATGAGGATGCACAACAGTAATAGTGGTGAAATGGAGTCTGCACTATGCTTCAAGATTCCTTATGTAAATTAAGATGGCTGCCACTATTTCTAATGGCAGGAAACAGCACCCATAGCACAGGCCTTTGCCTGTCCCAGCCTCCCCCTCACTTATCTCAGTAATAATAGTTAATTGGAAATCCAGAATAGTAAATTGGATGATGGTTGCTGACAATGGCATTCATCCCCAGAGATGTGTCCCCTGTGGCATTACGCTGCTCCTAGCTCAGCCGGCTGGAAGTGAGGTCAAAGATCCCCTAATGGCCTCCGAAGTCCCAGAACTAGACACTCTGTGCCAGAGTTTTGTTGTTTTGGCCTACAGACCTCTGACACAGAGTGTCTACACTACAGCAATGTTTCATCCTCAGCATGCAGCCCCATACTTCTCTGTATGCAGCCACATGCAGCTGTGTGTCATCGAAAATGGCTATGTGTGTCAGTGCTGACACGTGTGTCATAGGTTAATCAGCAGAGCAGAGAAGCCCCTTCAGGACAAAATAGCCCAAACCCACAGATCCAGCAAATAAACACCAGGAAAGAAGGAAAAAATATGAGTAAACAGAAAAAGATAAAAGAAATTACAGTCAACAGCTTCTACCTGGTGATGAACAAAGAACAAATGGAACAGGAAGACCAAGGAACATCATGTAAAACCAAGCAAAAACTCAGGAACTCCAGCAAATTGGTCTCAGGCTTTGGAAGAACTCAAAGCATAATTCAAAAAACAATTAAGAGAGGCTGAAGAAAATTGGGGGAAGAACTTAAAAAGCAAAATAGGTCATCTGAAAACAGAAGCACATGAACTAAAACAAGGAAATAGTTTCTTTAAAGCCAGAATTGACCGGCTTGAAAATGAGGCAAAGAAAGTGAAAGATAACCTACAAAGAAAAACAGACCAAAAGGAAAAGGATGACCAAAAAGCCAGGGATGAAATTCAGTCTTTTAAAAATTAGAATCCAACAACTAGAAGCAGATGACTTTAACAAAGCAGCAAGAGTATATAAAACAAAATCAAAAGAACAAAGTCATGAATATGAGTCTTCCCTGACACCAAACCCAACAGTCTATACACTGTGCCAATTTGCTGCCCATTTTTGTACCATATTTCATATAAATGCATAAGGAACAATTTGGTTTTGTTCAGCTACTTGACCCTGTTCTAAGTGCCTGGAGACTACTGTTTCTTTTTCATTGTTCTTGCTGCATTCTGTGTGTCTACCTATAATATCCTCTCTACATTTTTCTGATTTTCAGCTTTTAATTTGTTATAAGGTTGAAAATCTGATACAAGTCATTAGTAAATGCATTTTGAATTCATGGCCTAGGGGACTTCTTTGTGATTAAAGGGAGTAAAATATATTATATGGGGGACAGCTGGGTATCTCAGTGGATTGAGAGTCAGGCCTAGAGATTGGAGGTCCTAGGATCAAATATGACCTCAGACACTTCCCAGCTGTGTGACCCTGGGCAAGTCACTTGACCCCCATTGCCTTACCCTTACCACTCTTCTGCCTTGGAGCCCATACACATATTGACTCTAAGACGGAAGGTAAGCGTTTAAAAAAACAAAACAAAATAAAATAAAATAAAATGTATTATATGACTGCGTAAAAACCTGTTTTACTCATTTGTTCTCACCTGTGTGTTCTGGATCACTTAATCAACAGGCATTTGTTAAGTGCCTTAATGTACATATTGAACAGTAAGACTATAAAGACATAAATAAAAGTCTCTTCTATTAAAGGGATTACATTCTATCCAATAAGTATGATATCTCTAATCCCTTTTTTATAAAGGGAAGGAGTTTGGGATTTTGCTTTTGAAAATTAATGTTTTTGAAATATTTCAAAAGATGCTAAGATGTAATAGGTACATTTTGAATGCATCAGAAAAATATGAGATTACAACTATTGACCTATTGATAAAATGCCTTTGTTTTTTATTGATTTCTCAGATCTGTTATTCTAAAACTGCTAGTAGTTTTAATAACATTAAAACTTATGTATTCCTCTTTCTTTTTCAGATTCACTAAATATATTATATTGCTATGTTTCACTAAGTTTCTAAAGGCTTTGGGACTTTTTGAATCATATGATCTCTTGAAAGTAGTTCACATTGTACAGTTCATCTTTATATTAAAACTTGGGTAAGTGTTCAGAATTTTCTCCCAGGTTTTTTTTCACTTTGATAAAAGTTATATTTTCAATAATTATTTTTATTAGATTCAGAATAAACTATGTTATTCAGCTAGTAAAACTGTTATATACCTCTTTAAAAAGTAATTGATAAAGTTCAAAAAGTCTTATACCTAAATAAATATGGATAGGTTGAGAAGTCCCTTCCTCCCCACTTCCAAAAAAGAATAATGCTCTTATTTTTTATTTAAAGAAAAGTTATTTTACCAAAAGTCTTGCCAAAGTGATCATCCTTTTGTGCCATAATACAAATGCCAGATCTCAATGTTATTGGTAGAATTCATAGAAAATACCTTGGGGGTAGTAAGATAGATTTTTAGACATAACTAATATGAGAACTTATTTCTCTTGGATAAAAATGTATTATAATTATATATTTATAACATCATATGTCATTATGTTATATATTTATTATCTTATGGATATGAATAAAAATAAATGGTAACTAAAAAAAAAGAAAATATAAATCTGTTTTATTGTTTCCCAGGAAAGAAACCAGTCTAATTATACTATTTACATGGAAATTATAGATTAATATAATTATATCTCTTTACAGATTTATTCTGTATTTTAATTGAATCACTGTGTATTACTCTCAGATAACATGCTAATGTATCTCTGCCTTAAATAATAGATTCCTATGTTCATTCCTACCTTCTGTTATATGAAGACTGATGCATGAATTGATTTAGATTCTATTTGTTATTTTTCCTTTAAGAGTAGAGCACAAAATATATTTATAAAGTAGTGACTGATTAAACTAGTGACTTCAATATCTTATAAACTGATTTTTAAAGCCATTCAAAAAATAGAACGCAAAAATATTTTGAGTAATAATGGATATTTCTTTTGCTTTTTTTTGTTTAAAACCTATTCTAATTTTTTAACGCTAGCAATTATGATATCTACTGTGCTAATGTTTTTGTATTTGATTCAACTAGGTCTGCATTTTTCATGGTTTTGTTTCAAAAGCCATTTTCCTCTGGGAAAACTATTACAAAACACCAGGTAAGTTGCTTGCAAAATCATTTACTCTTGGCTATATTGGTGAAGCATTTATGTCTTGCCTCCTAGCCAGACTAAGTCAGGATAAAAGTGTTCATTATTTGCCCTGCTTTGGGAATTCCATACTAGTAGATTTAAGTAAAAAGCTAAAGATTTTTAGACAACAAAATTTTGACTAATGAAATTTTATCCATAAACATAAATTGATATGAGGTAATGCAATAGACCTAAGAGATACTAGAAGGTAAGCTGAAGTTAATATGTAAAAAATAATTAAACCTAATCATTTTCATTTTTTTAATTTCCAATCTTCCAAAATGGAGTCAAGTACAATGTTAATTGTTGCTATTATTCAGATCAAGGGCAAGTTATTTCTAATGTGTCAAGATTAAAATTTCAAGGATGAAGTTCCTGGGAAAAGTAAAAGGAATAAGAAATGGGATAAATAAAAATGTGAAAAGGAATATAAAAGTTTAATAAGATGTACAAACCAGTTTATTCTCTTTCAGTTGCATTATTTACAAGTTTAAGATATATGCATTTGACATTTTAGAACCCATCAAAGAATGTCCTTAACGTCTTTTTCTTCACTGGGATGTAGCTAGGTGGCATAGTGAATAGAGTACTGGGCTTGGAATCAGGAAGACTCATCTACATGAGTTCAGGTCCAACCTCAGACACTTAATCAGAAGACACTGTTTGCTTCATTTTCTCATCTATGAAATGAACTAGAACATATCAGTGAAGCAGTTATCTTTTGGGAGAAGCAGCAGATAGAACATCAAACTTGGAGTCAGGAAGACCTGAGTTCAAATCCAGCCCTCCGATGCTTTCTTTTTTTTTTCTTCCTTTTCAATTACATGTAGAAACCATTTAACAATTTTTATCTGACATTTTGCATTTCAGATACTCTCCTAGCCCACTCTGCAAGGCGGTAAATAGTGTGATATAGGTTATACTAGTGCTGTCAGACACTTTCTAGTTGTGTGACCCTGGGCAAGTCACTTAACCCTGTTGGCCTCACTTTCCTCATCTGTAAAGTGAGCTGGAGAAGGCAACAGCAAATTATTCCAGTATCTTTGCCAAGAAAACCCCAAATGGGGTCATGAAGAGTCAGACATGAATGAAAAAGAACAACATTTTTCATTGTATTGTTCTGGTGGGAAAGTCTAGTTTTAAATCCTAGTTCTTCTGCTTTCTACTACCTATATAACTTAGGGCAAAGAACTATCTGGACTTTTTTTTTTTTCCTCAAAGATCAGCCTTTTCTCTCACTTCCCCTTTTATCCCCAAGAAAAATAAAACCTCTGTTACAAACATGTCTAGTCAAACAAATAAAAGTTTCAGTGAGAGGTCTGAGTTTATCACCTCCTTCATAAGTCCTGAGGGATTGTAGTTGATCGGAGTTCCCAGGCTGTGTGTGTGTCTATGTCCATCCATGTATGTATTTGATTTAGTCAGCTCTGCAAGTTACTTACCTGAGTTTGGTTCTGAGCAAGAGTATTATTTTTCTGGACTCCACCCTGTCAGCCAATGGGAACGCTCTATTGGCTTAGAATGGCAGAGGTGTAGGAACTCTTTGGTCCAGGATTTCTGACCTGCTTTGTTCCTAAGGTTTGAGACAGCACAGGTGCTGCTGCTGATTTCTAAACTTCTTCCTTTCTCCATATACACAGCCCAAGCCCTCCTCACCAGCAAATTCCACTTCCCTGTGTAGATGCTCTTCTCACTCTATTCAGAATCTGTGATGCAGAACTGAGTGGTTCACGACAAAGATTCTAGTTCCTATCTGTCCCCATTACAATAACTTAGTATTGGTCTGGCAGTGCTCCAGGTTGAGTCTGGAATCTCATTGCCTTAATGAACAGCTTTTCCCTGGGTGCTTATGGACTTCATTTAAATGAAAATAACTGTAACAGTAATAACTGACATTTATATAGTGCTTACTATATATGCTAAGCATTTACAATTATTATCTCACTTGAGCCTCACAATAGCTATGGGAAGTAAGTGCCATTATCCTATTTTATACATAAGGAAACTGAGGCAAACATCAGTTAAGGAATTTACCCTGATTCACACAACTAATAAGTGCCTGTGGCTGAATTTGAACTCAGATATTCCTGGCCCAGAGCCCAGTATGCTTGTGGAACAAGCTCTAAATCTACTAGAATGTATAGGTACAGAACATCTACAGTCTAGCATAGATGTTTCCAATTTTTGTTCAGCATGCCTTTAAGACCATTATTGCAATTCTTTCTCCCCTGCCTTTCTCGCCTCTCTCCCCCTGTGTCCCTCCCCCTCTTTGGATAAAGTTGTACTAACATGTGGTAATCACTAGAAAAGAAAGAAGTCCTCAAAAGTAGAATATTAAGTGCTAACACACTTAACATTTGAAGATTATGGAAGTTTTAACCATTCAAGATTCATAAGTATTCAAAAGAAAACTTTTGATCTCTAACCAGAAATTACAAAAATGAGTCATATTTTAATATGCTAAACTAAACAGATGAGCCTAATATTTTTATTTTTCTTTGAGAATGTTATATTTACTCATTTTAAGTTTTTCATTACTCATTTTCCTGTTTTTTACATAAGATTTTGTATTATCTTAATTTCTATAACTAAAAATATTAATTATCACTTTTCTTTTAACAGTGGATCAAAATATTTAAACATGCTGTTGCTGGATGTATCATTTCACTTTTATGGTTTTTTGGACTCACTCTCTGTGGACCATTAAGGTAAATATAGATTTTTTTTTACAAGTTTCTTACATTAAGCAGTATTGCTTAATATACTTATTTTGTATATCAATTTTATGTCAAACATTGATAAAGAAGTTTAGTTTTACATAAAAAGTCCTTATACTTCTTGCACTAAGTTCAGGAACTACACAAAAAAATGTTTTTAACTGTTACACAGAATTTAAGAGCTTGTTGAAAGCAAATGAATTGAGGACCCTCAGTCTTCAGTTTAGATGGTAGTGAAATTATTCCTCACTTTTCAAGTACATTCCTAGCCATTTTCAAATTTAACCTGTACTTGATGGGAGAGTAAAATAAAGGAGAGGGGAAAAAAAGATGAACTCCTTAATCTTTTTTATTTCCCTTTTCATTCACTTTCTTAAAGGGATACATGGAAGTTGTTAAAAAGTTAACTGGAAGCTAAGTTTTTTGTTTTGTTTTTTAAGAAACAGCAACAAGAAAAAAATTTAAGCACACAGAAAAAGAGATCAGGTGAGGATACAAAACAAAGGGATGGCTACTATTCTAACAAATTAATATGCTTTTTTCCTCTTATCTAAATGTAAATAATTGGTAGTTTCAAGTTTTATTTAGGATTTTATTCCTCGTATTTGTTTATTTTGAGCATCCATATTTGGATTGTTTGCTTTTAAGCCTTACCTTCTGTCTTCTTAGAATCAATAACTTAATATTGATGCTAAGGCTGGATGGGTAAGGTGCTTAAAGGCTGGACAGTCAGAATTAAATGACTTACCCAGAGTTGCACAGCTAGGAAGTATATGAGGCCAGATTTGAACCCATGTCCTCTCAACTCCAGACCTGGTCCTCTAGCCACTGTGTTTATTACCTAGCTGCCCTAGTCATTCATATTTGTTGGTGTTTTTAAATTTATTGTGAATTTTTAAAATTAAATATTCTATGAAATAATATAGCAACTTCTAGTAAGTGGTTCCTTATTCTCAAATAAAAACAAAAATATGATCATTACCATGAAGCCTTCAGGCTCTAAGCACAAATTCCGTGGTTTATAGAAAGAAAGAAAATTAGTGAATAGTTAAGCATTAGTGATTTTTATAATTTTTAAAAGTTCCCTTTTCATAACAATTTAAATTGTTACCTTTTTGTTTTCTTAGGACTTTGCTGCTCTTTGAACACAGTGATATTGTTGTCATCTCACTATTAACTGTTTTGTTCACTAGTTCTGGAGGAGGACCAGCAAAGGTATTTTTCCCCTTAGTTATCCCTTAATCTAAAATTGAAATCCTAAGTATAAGTTTTCTCATTCAAAAGAATAAAATAGCAGATGCAATCATCTTTTCACCATCTAGAAAAACTGTAGCTAATATATTAATGATTAAGTAATAAAGAAGTGATAAACATTTTATTTTCACTATTACAAATCTCTCACTTCATATTTTTTAATTATCATTTCCAAGTTCATATTCTTTCCCTCTACCCTTCTTTCACTTAATGAGAAAGCAAAGTATATGATATCTATTATAGTCATGCAAAATATATTTCTATGTTAGCCCCATTCAAAAAAAAAGGACAAGAAAAATAGAGAAAGTAAAAAGAATTTTGCTTCAAACTGCAGACTCTGCAGTCTGCAGATGGAATCTCCAAATCCATCAGTTTTTTATCTGAAGGTGGATAGCATTTTATGTCTTGAGTCCTTTAGAATCGTGGGTCATTGTGTGCTGCCAAAGTTGCTAAATCTTTCACAGTCGATTATCTTTATAATATTGCTGTTACTGTGAAGGTTGCATCATTTCATATAGATATTCCAGGTTTTTCTGAAAAACCTATCTGCTTCATTTATTGCTGGTTTTTTTAGGTGTGTCAGACTTATTTTGAGATTTTCTTGGCAATGATACTTTGTGGCTTACCATTTCCTTCTCCAGCTCATTTTACCAATGAGGAAACTGAGGCAAACAAGGTTAAGTGATTTGCCCAGGGTTGTTTGAACTTGGGTCTTTCTAACTTCAGGTCTAGTGCTCTATCCACTTAGCCACTCAGCTGCCCTCATCATTTTCTACAGCATAATATTATTCTTTCACATTCATATATCATAAATTGTTCAGCCATTCCTCAATTGATGGGCATCCCTCAGTTTCCAAACACAATTCATATTTGAAAAATATTTGATAGCTTTAATACTTCAAACAAAGCTAATCAATATACAAGCACCTTTCTGCTTTCTAACAGCCTATCATTTGAATATGTTTATTCATCATAATAGATATCATTCTCCCCCATTTGACCAACTTCCCAACTCCAGCAATATCATATTGTTGTCATAATTTTGACTGAAGCACTGAAGAGATCCTAAAATACCTTCTGAATCATAAAATAAATTAGATTATTTATGAAATAATTTGTATATCATTCACATTGTCTCTTTAGGTTTTAATACTTTTTAAATAGTGACTGTTGGATTTATTTCTTTGGTGTATGTAGGTAATTCCACTGTTATATCTTAACCTGTAAAATTTAAATCTACCAGTAATCTGGAGGCTTTCTCTTTAACATCTCAGGGCTTACAGATGAATCATTAAGGCTTTTGAATTGTTGCTTCTCAGTCCTATTACTTGTTTAGTGTCATCTCCCTCTCTGATCCTGTCTTGGATTGTGTCCTCTATGCCACTTCTTGCTCATAGCTCATCAGATGCTACAATCAGCTTAAACCAAACTTGTATCTTTTCTTTGACCCTTGGGTTACTTTTTATTTTTAATAGTTATAAGATGGTCAAGTTGCATCATTTTCATCCGCATTGTATTTTCTTCTTATTCAGATGGATCCATGATCTTATTAATGTAGATATTCTCTCTAACAGTGCAGATCACAAACCATGTCTTCTTTCTTATTCCCTGGTGCACTGATCAGTCTTCCATAAGAAAGTCACCCAATGTGCTACAGGTTCCCTCGGGGTACATCAGTGTTAAGTTTGTATCACTACAGAGTCAGGCCATCTGTAAAGGATTTGATTTAATATTCATGACAATCATAAAGCAATATTGTTGGGATCATTTTGAAACTTAAGATGTTCAATTTATTATATTGTCAAATGAGAAAATAGGCTGTTTATAATGTTTATAATGGAAATTCATGGTTTCAGTGTACATGGAAATCTTTGATTGTCTAGTATTTTTCAAGTACAGAATAAACATAACAAATTTTCTTAACTTTTAAAAAATAGAGCAGTATTGTTGAAAATTTGTAAAAAAATTATCAACATTACCAGTTAACATTAATGTTAAAAGCTTAGCTGTTTTTACAGTGGCTTTTGGGGATCATTGAAACCACTGTGCACTTTCCCAAATGCAATCCAGACCAATGTCTTCCCCAATTCTGAGTCCAGATCATTGCCCATCTTTGATTAGAGATAGACATATTGACAAGCTAGCTGTGAGCTACCCATCCAGCTGCATGAGAAATTGTGTGCAATAAGCTCTTGTTAACAACTTTGTTTTTCATTTTAGGCAGTTATGACTCTTTTACACTTTCACTGAGGAAGATTTCAAATATTCTGAGACTCAGTGGAAATTAGCACAGTGTCATTCACAAACAGCACTTGGAAAATGTTACTATTAATTTAAGACTCGAAGTTTTATTTGGACATTACAAAAGATGTCTTTTCTGACAGTGTCCTTAAGTGAATATACTTCTCCTTAATACCTTACTTGATGTTATCCTAGAGGTTACTGAACAAAGTATGTATCCTATTTTATGGTATGATATATGGCTGAGGGGAAATCTTGTTGAGTTCTTCATTTTCAACCTTTGCAATGGTATCGATGTGCAGGCTGCAGTGGTCTTCACATTAGTCTGTTTATTTGCATTGATTGTGAGCATTACAAATTTGATAAAATTTTAAGTTGTGTGTATATATATGATAATTCTTATTCATATTAGTCAGATGAATCGATTCCCTATTTTTTTTAGAATCCAGTTTCTAGAATAATCATGACTTAGTAATTGATCTTAGGGTGCAACTCTAGCTGTAGGCAGCCTTGTATACTGAGTAGAATGTCTTGGAGTCAGGCTTGGAGTCAGGAAGAGTTCGATTCTAATTTCCCTCTAACACTTAGTGGCTTTTTGATCATAGACAAAGTACTTCACCTCTCTGAGGCTCAGTTTCATTAGCTGTAAAATGAAGATAATATCTATAGTACTTGAAGAGTTATATGGCTCCAAGGAGATGCTGCACATTAAGCCCATGGCAAATTATAAAGCATTCAAGAAATGTCCATTTATAATTAACTCAGCTGGTCCTCTGATAGGCACAGTTCTTTGCTAGGCCTATAATTTTGAAGTCTTTACATCTTGGTAATACTTACGGTCCTCATGGCTCTGCTTCTAACTTTCTGGGCTTTGCCACCATGGTTTTGCTATCTCACCTTGCAGTTTCCCTTAGTACCTGGGACATTCCTATCATGTAATATCTATCCACCTCTGCACCCTTCCGAACCTAAAATATCTCCCTTCCCTTTCTCCATTAAGTTCTTCTAAGACCTACATTTTGCACAGGGGCTCAGCCCAGCCAGCTCTTGACTGTACTTTGGACTTCTGTACTTTAACACTAAGCTGTTGTGGGGGTATTTCCCCCACTTTTCAGCTACTTTTTTTTTTTAACTCTTTTTGCTAGTGTTTGTATCTCTAACACGTATCACAGTACTTAGCACATAGTAAGAACTTAAATGCGCCTTTACATCCTTACCAAGGGTACCACCTTGCCAAAATCAGTCTCTAGAAAAGGAATTGAGTGGAGGGTCTAGAATAAGGGGCTGAATTATCACTAGTTTTAACTGCTTTACCTCCTAACAGATGATTAAAATTGAATTTGTACCTCCATGAACTATGTGTTTCTTAGATCCAGGCTTATGTGTTCTTTATTTTATTTCCATTAATTGCCTCCTTCCTTGCTTGGTGTTGCCTACTTGACAGTCTTTACCAGGTTTGGTAGGATTTCCAATTATCAGCTGTATACCAACTAGAAATTTTAGTTTACTCTCATTAAAGTATAATAATATAATGACCTGACAACAAGGAAAAGAAAATTTATATTTTTTTAATATTATGTTTTAAATGTTTCAAAATATTCTTCAGGACCTAATGAGGCCATTTGCTTTTATATATTAGTATTGAAGATATAATTTTAGGTCATCATACTTATTTTCTTTTCAGATAAGAATTTTTCTTTAAAAAGTTGAGAATCTATAATTTTTGTGTCTTCAGAATAATTTTGCCATTAAATGTGATAATCTTAGAGAGCCTTCTAAGACCAGATAATCTTATTTCTTTTCAGACAAGAGGAGCTGCTTTTTTCATTATTGCTGTGATCTGTTTATTGTTTTTTGATAATGATGATCTTATGGCTAAAATTGCTGAACACCGTATCCTTTTATAAAAGTAAAATCAAGGCTAGATATTTTTTAATACTACAGCAATAGTAGAGTGCCAACGGAAAGGAAAAGTAGAATGTAATTAAATAATACTTGACACATTCACAAATGGAAAAGAACAAAATTGTTGAAGATTTAAAGTTGTTTGTCAAAAGTAATAGGTTTATTTTAAAGCAAAATTTTTCCAGAATCATAGAACCTTCCACATTAGTTATATATTCTGAAATTTGGTGGTAGGGAGATTGAAATATGAAATTCTATTCTCAAGTAATAAAAGGTGATAGATCTACATCTAACAAGAAATACATCACTAGACCCTCTTAAATTAGGATTACAAACAGCATGTCTTCAATTCAGCAAGCCTATTTTAAATGTCTAGGATACTATAAGAGCTGATATAAGCAATAAATACAAAAGCTACACAGTTCTTTCCCTGAAGAAGTTTGTATTCCATGAGGAAGGAGACAAGATGTAGGCAGATATGTAAAAATGGGGCAGCTAAGTGACATGGGGAATAGAGTATTAGGCCTTGAGTGGGAAGGACCTGGATTCAAATGTGGCCTAAGATACTTCCTAGCTGTATGACCCTGGGCAAGTCACTTAATCCCCATTGCCTAGTCCTTGCCACTTTTGTGTCTTAGAATTGATACTACAACAGAAAATAAAGGTGGTGGGTTTATTTTAAGATATGTAAAAGCAATGTAAAAAAAATTTCCGGGGGGGGGGGGGGAATAGAAATCAGTAATATGGTACAGTGGAGAGAGTGCTAAATTTTGAGTGAGAAAACCTGGGTACAATTCCTGACTTTTACCTTGTACAAATTTCTTATTCTCTTTGGCCCTCTGTTTCTTCAGCTATAAAGTGAGAAGGTTCCATCTCTAAATATGTGACCCTTTGATTTGATTTGATAGTAGTTGTGATACCTTTATCCTCCCAAGTATCTAGGACATACTTTGCATATTATAGGTATTCATATTTGTTCATTGGTTAAATTTGAACCCATAGCTTCATGTCAACTCCCATAAAATGGATTACCATATTGGCAAGGATTTGTGAAGATTAGTAGTTAGTAAATCTTGAATTAATGAGTATTTATCTACTGTTAAAGAGAAGTTTCTTCAAAAAATATTCATCTGGAATGTAGTTATAATCTCTGCTACTAGGGAAGCTGGGCCAAGTAGAATGCTTAAACTGGAGAGTTCTTAGCTGCAGTAGAGCTAAAGCCAATCAGGTGTCCACTCTAAACTGTGCACTAATAGGATGAACCCCCCAGAAGTGGGAGGCCACCAGCTTGTCTAAGGAGGAGTTAGCTACCATAATTTAAAAGTTGAGCAGATCATTGCTTCTGGGCCAATCAGCTGTGAGATCTAGCCCATAAAGGAGCTCTGCACTTTGAGCCAAGGCAAGATAAGGAGATTCTAGGGGGGGGAGTAAATTCAAAATGTTTGTATTTGTTGTAAAAACAAACTGATTCTCAGTTTATAAAAACTGGAAGCCCTAAAAGATTGTATGTCACTTTGTTGTTTTCCCTTTAGTATCAGCATTATAGATGATAATTAGATTACAAGGAAGGATATTTTAAAACAGGACCAAAAATCTGATTTAATCCATGTCACTGAGCTACCATATACCAAAGTTGCCTGTTTGTGGACTAACCTTGAAGCCAAAAAGCCTGACTTCTAGTGTTGAAAGCTATGATTTCTTGGATGCTATGACCTCTCCATATCTTTGATATTTCAAGATCTTTCTGAATCTGAATATTGGAGAGGAGACTTTATCTCTAGCAGTTCAGTTGGAGAGAAGGAATAATATATCTTCTCTGTTTCAATTCCCACCAGCTAAAAAAGTATTAGAGCTACCACTAGTAATGAATAAAACATAGTTTAAGGATGTATCTCATTTTCTTTAACCTGACTTCTTTAGCTGAAGGACATCATGACAGTGCTCTGACCCATATGCTTTACACAGTCATCGCTTTCTTAGGTGTTGCAGATCACAAGGTATGCCATTTTCTTTATACCTGAAATACTGGAATTTTTTTTAAGATTATGATCTATGAAATGAGTTCATGTATATGTGTAAAATTATCAACATCCAGAATGTATCCTGCCTTTTAAGAATTCAACATTTGTTTAAATGGGTTTCTTAATAGTCAGGGACTTAGGCAATTTGATATTTATTTCTTTTGGACAGCTTGATATTATCTTTTTTTTATATTTCTCTTTTTCCCCTCCTAAATACCTTACCTGTGACTAGTTATTTTTTAACCTACAAAAGTAAATTGGATAATCTTGTGTAAGGATTAAAAATGATAAAGGCTGATATTACTAGAGAAATTAATATTTTAATTAAATCCATGTTGATAGAAATAATCGACCATGCGCCTGTAAAAAATTCAAATTCACACCTCCGCCATTTTCTTCCATACCTTCCCTACTCCTCTCTGTCCCCTGGGAGCCCGCTCAGGTAGCAAAAGAGGGCGTCTCAAGGCCGCCCTCCGAATTTAAGCTGCCCTATACGTTGGTTCCCGTTGTCTCATGTTTAACTGGAAACTCATTGGATCACGGGGAATGTAGTCTCAAAGTCCCCACGTGTCCACAGGAAGTTTGTAAGATACTTTTAAATGGCACCTCCCTGAATTCCAAACACACACTTGAAAATGATAAAGCAAGTTATGTGTTGGAACAGAGCCCAATTTGATTAGGCATACTATTAGGCATATTTTTTTGTTTACATGTCAAATTTGAAGAAGATAAATTGCTGTTATGTTATTAACAGGGTTAATTGCCCTAATTCTATATAAGAAAAACAGTTCCACTTAAATTTTTCAAAATGGAACTCTTTTTTTATAATGTTATGACAATTTAAAAAAATAAAGACAATCTGCTAATTAAAATGGAACTCAGAGCATTTTCTTCTAAGCAATAGATTGGGGGATGGTATTAAAGTTTATAAGAACAGTTTACCATTGCCTTCAAATATAATTTATTATGTAAGTATTTTATTCTTAAGAATTTTATTATTTTATTAACAGGGTGGAGTATTATTGCTCGTGTTGGCCTTATGTTGTAAGGTTGGTTTTCATACAGCTTCCAGAAAGCTCTCTTTAGATGTGGGTGGAGCTAAACGTCTTCAAGCCTTATCTCATCTTGTTTCTGTGCTTCTTTTGTGCCCATGGGTCATCATCCTTTCTGTGACAACTGAGGTAATAACAAAAAATATTTTAGCAGTAATGGAAAAACTGAATTGCTTTTCACTTATAAATTTATTGTTTTAACTATATCCAAATAGCTTAAATTTTGCTTTTCTGAATGCTCATACATATAGACTTAGAAAGTGCCATATATATATTCTTATCTGTTTACATAGTATTCTCTATATATATGTCCAAAATGATTGAATCCTTATTTGATTTGGGGCCTTTTAACATCATCTTCTTTTTAGATGGTAGGATTCTATTTTCTAGAAATAGAATTTGAAACCATATTCTAAAAAATACATTGAGAATCAAAGATAGTACTTCTCATTCTTTTGGCCTAGGAGATTGTGGGATTTATTTAAATCGTGAGTTTGAAAACAAGTAGTAATGTGATGTTGGGGAGAAATCATAATGCAGTATATTTTAACATTCATATTCAAGCATCTGTGTCTTCCCACTTGGACCAAAGGATGTTAGATTTTATATTCAAAGAACCACTAACACATTTTAAAATATCTGTATAATATATCCTTCATTAGTAAGAATTTCATTTTTTTTTCCTAGAGTAAAGTAGAATCTTGGTCCTCTCTCATCATGCCTTTCACAACAGTTATCTTTTTTGTTGTGGTCTTGGATTTTTATGTGGATTCGATCTGTTCAGTCAAAATGGAAGTTTCCAAGAGTGCCCGCTATGGATCTTTTCTTATTTGCATTAGTGCTCTGCTTTTTGGAAATTTTTGGACCCATCCAATAACTGATCAACTTCGAGCTATGAATAAACCAGCACATCAGGAGAGCACTGAACATGTCCTTTCTGGAGGAGTGGTAGTGAGTGCTGTATTCTTCATTTTGTGTAAGCATTTTGTTTTGTTCCTTAATTTTCTACCCATTTAAGATGAGAAAGATTAATTTGTCATTGAGAAAACTAGAGAAGGAAGAAAGTACCAATTAAAAGTATAAAATCAAAATTAAGAACTACTATGAAGTATTGATTTTTGCCCTATTTTCACCATTAAGTGCTTTTTGTATAATACTATTTTGTTTTGTCGTTTTATTGATTGTAGTGATCACATTATTTTACACCAAATTTTCAAAGTTTTTATTATTCTCATTTAATGTTACCTATTCACTTTGGTATGCTTTGACCTTTTGAAAACTTTAATGATGGAAATTACAATGATTTTAAAAAGCAAAATATTTCACTAAACACATTAAAAAAAACACAAAAATAAAATAATTATTCTAAGCTATTTTGTTTTTCTTTGTAGCTGCTAACATCTTAGCTTCTCCCTCTAAGAGAGGACAGAAGGGTACTCTTGTTGGCTATTCTCCTGAAGGAACTCCTCTGTATAACTTCATGGGTGATGCTTTACAACACAGCTCTCAGTCAGTCCCTAGGTTTATTAAAGAATCACTGAAACAGATACTTGAGGAGAGTGATTCTAGACACATCTTTTACTTCTTGTGCCTGAATTTGGTAAGATTTTTTAGTAGAATACTCTTAACTTAAAAGCTTAGTCTTTTAATATTAACAGCTTTTAGCATGAGTTCTTATTTAATTGCCATGTTAACAATTTTGACACATTTACAAATGCAAAAAGAAAAATAGTAAAATATAAGCTTGGTGTTAGAATTTAGTATATCTAAAGTTTTCTTCAACCCCAATTTCTAGTTAAAGTGACTTTTTAAAAATACTTTTAAAATTGTCTTATCACTAAAAAAAGTTTCCAGACAGATAAAGAGCATAAAAAAGATTTCAGAGAGATATTCAGCTCACTTACAGGGATATTCTTCAAGCTTTTTGGAAATACCTATTTAGAATGTTAATTATGAATTGATTTGTTTTAAAAGTTCACAAATTATTATATGCATGTGTTATTATATGCACATGGGTAAATATATTTGTATGTGCACCTATATAATTGTGTGTAATGTATGCAAGTGTGTGTGTATATATATGTATAGTATTATTGGATAATTTTATGAAGCTATATTGAACATTTACTATATGCAAAGCATTGTGATAAACCCTGACAATATAAAGAAAATGTCCCCCCCCCAAAAAAAATTTTTTTTTCTTCAAAAAATTTATTACCTATATAGCTATTCTTTATTTTTTTAGGCCCTTACCTTCTGTCTAAAGTAGTAGTTCCAAGGCCAAAGAGCAGTAAGGCTTAGGCAATGGGAGTTAAGTGACTTGCCCATGGTCACATAGCTAGAAAATGTCAATGACCAGATTCAAACCCAGAACCTCCTGTCTCTAGGCCCGGCTCTCTATCCACTGAGCCATCTAGCTGCCTCTGTACCTATTCTTTAAAAGCATTCCCTATGACCTATTTCTTTGTACTTTATTGGCCTGATCCTTAATTATATAAAATTGTTTAATTTCACAATTAGAAAGCATTTGAAGCTAAGTATATTGGAAAACCAGAAGAGCTTTGCTAGGCACTTAGGAAGATCACTTCTCTGAACCTTTCTTTGCTCAGCTGTAAAATGTAGCTGATTTTGTAAAAAAGGGATTTAGACTTAACACATATGTTAGTATGTGCCTTGCCACAGTTGAAAAACTAGTTAATGACAGGATTGGTCTCCTCACTCCTAATCTTCCAAGTTCCTAAATTTGTATAATGAATTTTCTTCTCTGTGATGAGAATTTTCTTTGAAATGAATGTTTATAAACAAAATATATTTCTCTTGGAATTTTATATACTCTTATGTTTGCCAAATAAAGTATAAATTATGCAGCCCTGAGAATAATTGATATTTTTATAGCACTCTTAAGATTGGAAAATGCTTTACGTTATCTCAATTCAGCATTTTAAAGTCTTTAAAAATTCTGTCAACTTTCACTTATTCAGATTAATGGTAGAGGTAAGAAGTTATTGTGAATTTGTGAAAGTTTTATTCATTTAATATTTTTAATGCAGTTCAATTAAACAAGTACATCTAGAAACAAAATCTTTTAAAATATCCACAAAAATCCTTTTGGAGTAGTATAGTATATATGAAAAATTAAAGAGTTCTCCTATAGAGGCTAAACATTCACTGTTTTGCATTAGTTGCTAAGGAAACCCTTTTACTCATATTGTATAGAAATCATCAGAAATATTGAATTAGCATGTATAGAGGATGTTTTTCCTCTTTAGGAGTTCTCCATACCAATAAAATCAAAGGTCTAGTCCTAATCTCCTGTCCTTATTAAATTATCTATATCTATGTGGTCTAGGTGATAGGATTAATGTTCCATATTGCCCTTGCACATGATAGATACTGAATAAATAATGTATGCACTTAAGATCATCTCCTTTCAAAATACAGCTCAGGTACCTTGGAGTCATTTAGATCTTTTCCTTAAACTGAATGAGTGGATTATATAATTATTTTTGTTGAATATAATGAGAGTGATTTAATAATAACACTAAAATGACTCTATAAGCCCAATGATTTGTATGTTTCCTCTAATGATGGAACTCAGAACTTCTGTCCTAGCTGTCCTGTGCAGTTTTCATGCATGTCCATCTATCGGTTCAACATAGGGGACCTTCCCAACTTGCAAAGGGCCTAGCCTCACTTTTCTCAAATGACTAGTTTATTACACCTTCTCACCATGTGATGAATCCATTTCTTTTTTTCTAAACCCTTACTCTCTGTCTTAGAATTGATGCCAGTATCAGTTCCAAGGCAGAAGAGAAGTGGGGGCTAAGGCAGATGGGGTGAAGTGATTTGCCCAGTGTTACACAGCTAGAAAGTGTCTGAGACCAGATTTAAACCTAGGGGATCCCAACTACAGACCTGGCCCTATCCATTGAGCCACATAGCTGCCCTACTCCCCACCCCGTAGCTCCTTTGTCAGATATATATGTATATATCTGATGACGTCCTTGACTCCAGTTCTTCAGTTACTTACATGTTATGTCACAGTCTGTTCACATTCAGCTATTCAGTTATCATATATTATGTTTCACACTCATTCAGCAACAGTGGTAGAATATTGGCATTTTTTTAAACAGATGAGCTTTGGTTTCTGAGAGATATTTGGATGTTGCAATTCCTGAATATAATAGCTGAAATATATAGCAATATATAAATATTTGTTTGGAGAGAAAACTTTTAAAGATTTAAAGCCTCATGGATAGAAAGAGCTGCCTCAGAACCAAGAAGGAAGAACCAAGTTCAAGTTCTTCTTCTGACACATATTGCTTGTGTGACCATAGACAAATCAGTTAACCTCTTGGTGTTCTAGACAGCTCTCAAGTCTATAAATGGCAGAAAAGTGATCAATCAACATTAGTAAAGGAAGTTTCCTCATCTAGGAGTTCTATATACCTATGAAATCACAAGTCCAGTTCTTATCTTTACTATAATATCCAATTTGAACCTAATAACCCTGTATGATAAAATAGGTATTGTTATTCCTATTTTATGAAGAAACTGCAGCCTAGGGAGGGTAGTTCCTTGCCCAGAGTCACACAACTAGTGTCAGAGGAGAGATTTGAACCTATACCTCTCCAAGACACTTAAGTCCATTGTACATTACCCTATAGTATGCTGCCACACATTTAAAGAAGCAAAGTTAGAAGCATTAGGTGACTCAGTGGATAGAGAAACAGGCCTAGAAAAGGGAAATTCTGAGTTCAAATGTGGCCTCAAATACTTCCAGCTTTGTGTCCCTGAGCAAGTCACTGAATCTCCATTACCCAGCCCTTACCACTCTTCTGTCTTGGAACCAATACTTAGTATCAATTCTAAGGCAGAAGGTAAGGGTTTATTTTTTAAAAGAAACAGCAACAAAGTTAGATCATACTAGTATAAAGTAAGTGTTGCATAACTAATCTGAAAGTGCTGTTTGCATAATTCTAAGGAACTTAACATAAAACTAATATCTCACTAATACTTCAAATTATTGTTTTTAGGTTTTTACCTTTGTGGAATTATTCTATGGAGTACTGACCAATAGCCTAGGTCTAATATCAGATGGATTTCATATGCTCTTTGATTGTTCTGCTTTAGTTATGGGACTTTTTGCAGCCCTAGTAAGTAGGTGGAAAGCAACCCGCATTTTCTCCTATGGGTAAGTACCCTGATTAGCATTATCAATGTTGCTAAATGCAAATAACAAATAATTAGTCTCAAACACAAAATCCATCTTAAAAAGTGGTTTCATAAATCTTACTGTAAAGTGGTAATGTTTTCAAATGTCTTTTTTTCATCGATAAATCTAAGGCTATCAGACTTAAATTTTAGCTGGTTACTTTACTCGAGCTTTTAAAGGTTGCACTATAAAGAAAGGAATTTCAGAGTGATTTCGTATAAGCATAATAAAATATTTTAAAAGAGTCAAATGAAAAATAACTATTGGTGATAGGAAAAAATGCTTAATTCTCTGGCTGCTTAAACTTTTTAATTGACATGTGTTTTCTGGAAAAGTTTTGTCTTAACAACTGAACATGATGGGCCTCTCAGTAGGGCCTCATAATAATTTTGGTGTTTTGCTCTTAGTTTTATAGAATTAGTATCTATATTAAAGTATGGAATAACATGGAAAAAATTACAAATAAAAGCAAAGAACTACCTTTTTTCAAGCATTAAGGAGAATTCTATAATTCTCACATGAACTATGTGAGACAGAATTTGGACTGTTGTGGCTATTGGGAGAGAAAGTTAACAATTATAACAGAAAGTGGGAATACCACTATAGTGTGACCATTTTACTTTATTCGTTTCAATGCTGAAATTTTATCAACATGAGATTATAAATCTGAAAAAAACTCAGTATTTCTTTCCATATCATCTTAAATATCTGGAAACTTGAGGATTGCTTTGGATGACTTCTGGTTTAGAAGTCACCTAAGGAAAGTCAAACACTAATGCTGTATGTTTGACATGCTTTTGACAGATGAATAAACCCTCTGCAAAATATTTTAATTTCTACATAGATTGTACCTCAATTTTTCATATTTTTTGACATCTCAAACTCAACATATCTATTGAAACCATGCCCATCAGAATCCTGTCCATTTCTTTTCAAAGCTTTCTCCAAGTGCCTCGGTCCAGGTGATGCTACTAAAACCTTGTTAAATTTGAGCACTTGGGCAGAAGGAGATCAGCAGATTTTTTTTCTTTTTTTCATTTTTTTTTTTAATTTTAAAAAATAAACCCTTACCTTCCATCTTGGAGTTAATACACAGTATTGACTCCAAGGCAGAAGAGGGGTAAGGACTAGACAGTGGGGGTCAAGTAACTTGCCCAGGGTCACCCAGCCAGGAAGTGTCTGAGGCCAGAGTTGAACCTAGGACCTCCCATCTCTAGGCCGGGCTCTCAATCCACTGAGCTACCCAACTGTCCTGTCAGATCGGCTTTGAGGTTTTACCCCACTGGGGTGAACTTTTGAGGTCAGACCCTCCTCTTCCCCCCTCCCGCCCCCCCCCAGTGAACTTTGCTATTGGAGTTCATAACGATTTTTGGAGACAGCTTTTGGGGAATAAATCAAACCAACTATTGAGGGTCATAGATAGTTAGCTTACTCAGTTTTGGGGATACTTAGATAGAAATAGGGAGTTAAGTTAGTCAGAGAAACAGAAGGGTCCCTCTTGCGAGGGATGTAGAGGATTCTGGGAAATTTGCTGGATCCCTTAGAGTTAGGGACCCCTTATTCTGATCCTCAGTTTGTATTCCCTCTTAAGTAAAAGAGATACTGTTTTTATAACAATTGTCTCCTAGGCATTTGTGCAACTGGCCCAGTGAGAGAAAGTGATTCAGTTTCACTCTCATTAACCTGAGGTTAAAATATCCAAATGGATATTCAGGGGGATCCCTGAGTGAATCTACCACTATCCACATTTGTGGCTTTCTCTCTCTCTCTCCATATATTCTTTTTTTACCACTCAGCTTCCCTCTGCTATTCTTGATATACAGGAAAATGTTTAAGATTTGAACGTTTTGAATATGAGATTACTATTTCATTGAGAAAATGGGTAAGGTATTTTAAATCCTTATTTCTCATTAATTATAAACTACAGAAATTTGTACAAGCCTAGCATTCTCCATGTTAGCTTCTGCATTTGTCAAAATAAGAATATTCTTGTTAAAGCCCTAAAAGAAAAGTACATTAAAATGTACTGCCAATTATTTACATTATTTAAGTTGTTTTATGTCTCTTTAGTCATTTCCTTTATATTTAAAAAAATGTGCTTTTCTCTTTCAGGTATGGCAGAATAGAAATTCTATCTGGTTTTATTAATGGACTTTTTCTAATGGTAATAGCTTTTTTCTTGTTTGTGGAGTCAGTGGTTAGATTGATAGATCCTCCAGAATTAGACACATACATGTTAGCGGTAAGTGGTTTTAATTTACAACTGAATTCCTACTTGAATAATTGTAAAAATACTTTTTCATGTTAAAGGCAAAACTTAACAGTCATAGAAATGAGAATAGTATGTTTTGTTTAATTTATATATATATATATATAAAATTATTATCTTTTAATATAAATCTTTCTTTGCTAAAATATTTTAGCTGACAAAAATAGAATAAATTGATCTGTTTTAAATGCTGACTTATTAAATTTCTTGTTTGAACATATATTTTCACTTTGATACTTTAATCTATAATTTAATTTGAATGAGTATTCACCAGTCCCCAGGCAGATTATTATTTGTCCTTGCCCAAAAGTTTTCTTTTTTCTTTTTTTAAATCCATTTCTTCTTTCTTAGTATCAATTCTGTGAAAGAAGTAGAGCAGCAAAGGCAAGACAATAGGGATTAAATAACTATCCCAGGGGTGCACAGCCAGGAAGTGTCTGAGATTTGAACCTAGGTCCTCCCAACTCCAGACCTGAAGCTCTATCCACTGTGCTTCCTAGCTGCCCCCATAAGTTTTCTAAAGGGAGTCAAACCAAAGACCTATCAGCCTTTCTATGGATCTTTAGAACACTTTATGCACACCAATGCTTTTTCTTACTAAATCATCCAAGGAATGAGAATTAAAGAGTTTGAGTGACATGGTGGGAACTTATTACTCTTGGTTTTTCAGATACTGTGTGGGTTTCATGATTTGTAGCCATATAGCACCCCTAGAAGGACATCTAAGTTAAAAAGATGAGTTTTGTTTTCTAAAAAAGCTTCATGTCATTGAAAGTTCTGCATAATTTCCCAAATAAATCCAGCCCAATGTCTTCCTTGAGTTTAATTCTAGTTCCATTTCATTTTGAGCTGGAGAATCTATCCACTTTAAGCATACTAATGGGATAATCCGACTGAATGTCATAATCTAGCAAGAATGTATTCTTTCCTTGATTCTTTTTCCTTGTTGATTACTAAGTAGATCTCCTCTAAGTAACTTGCTCCTCACTATGAAGAGATCCTGTTTTATTCTTGGTATTGACATAGTTAGTACTCTGATATCAGCATATGAATGCAATGAGAGAACCGTGTCATTTTATAGGGATTCATTCTTCCATTTTGATTTTGCATGACCCTGGCAAAAACCTTGGCATAACATACAATTATATTACTTTCTTTTGATATGATCAAAAGATAATTGAACAAAGGCATCTTTTTGAGTCTGTCAAGGAATTTTGTATGACTTTAACATATGTATAGGAGATACCTGACTGGAAGAGAATGTTTAAGGCTGCATTTAAATTCTCTTGTAATCAACAAACAATGAACAGTGAAGTCTTGTATTCTCTGTACCTTTCAGTATATAAGAATGGGGGATTTTCCCAGAATCTTCTCTGGTTCCAACTGTCAGTAACTGTCACCAACAACCTTCTTCTGGCTCTTTTTGTCCCATCCCCCCACCCTTACAAGTCACTTATATGACTTCATTGATGTGGTGTAAAACCTGCCTTTTCCTTCTTTAGATTTTCATCTAGGATACCCTTATTCTCCCACAAATTTTAGAAAGATGAAAAAGTAGACAAAATTGCATTAGTAGTACATGATAACTTTTCTAAGTCCTTTATCATTTCCAGGGCAGATTTCTTCTGCATATACTTGCTCAGATTCAGCTACTCTTCCCATTTTTATCTCCTTAAGTTTCTACTCCAAGGCTTATGAAATAGGATAAACTGCCACTAGGGTGATTATAAAGGACACAAACAAACCCAGGACACACCCACACTCCCACAAGTGTCAGGAGTGACACAAGACAACAAGGGATATTCAAAGGGATGTGGGAATTGAGAGAAATCACATTGACTTGGGAATGACAGTTGGTAGGTTTGGGTAATTGATAAGCTAGAGAAAGCAGTGATATAATGATGTTTCTTTTCCTGCGGGTTCTTTGGGTTTCAGAAAGATACAGGAAGCTTAAAGAAAACAGTTTATTAAATAGGCTTAGGATTGGAGGGATGGGAAAGGTTTCACTACACTAGGAGACTATGGGCAGGTTTCTGGGTCAGGGAAATGAGTCACACTACACTATGCTACCACAGGTTATAAGGTCCAGCTTGGAAGAGAAATGAGTGTCTCACAATTGAGTCCACTTCAGCTTCAGTGTTGTCACGGCTTTCCAAGGTCCTCAGCAAGTAATCCACAGAATTGGTAAAGTTAGGGAGTTGAACCAGCATTGGATGTCCACCAATCCAGGACAGATCTTGACACACTCAACCTAAACTTTCCACAGGTAGATGGGTCTTCTTCTGGGATACAAAAATCCACTTTCCTTGAATTCTCCCACTGAGACAGTTGAACAGCATCTGACTGCACTCCGCCATCATGGAGTCCACCTCGGGAAGCACTTCTTTCTTCCCCATTCCATTTGGAATTCCCCAGCCTTGCCTGATAAGCCTAATAAGCTAATCTTAAATGTCTACCTCTTTATCAATTTACCTATGGGTTCCATTCTCACTGATGCCATCATCGATCATAATTTGCCAGCTATAGAAACATTTTGCTTCTGCTTATCTTTCTCCAAGTTTAATCTGTAGATGTTTTTGGAATGATTGAAATCGAATCTCATGCCAACCTTTCTGCAGATTTATCTTCCCCTCTAATGCTTTTTCACCATTTTGTAAAGTAATACAATCATGATCTTCTACCATCCTTATCTACAATGTTTTGGAAATGAGCTCTTATTTTATCTGGTGTGATCCTTGGCTACCAAGCCTTTCTACTTGATGATGAGCAGATTTTGCTACCTGAGGTAATTTCTGGCCTTCTCACTACAACAAAAATTTCGATCCTTAAAATTCTCTTTAAATGGTGACCCTGAACAAGTTAGTCTTAGGTACCTCTAAGAATCTAAGCTGTAAAAATGCTGTTGATCTGTATTAGTAAAGGGAGTTTTCTAATCAAGAGGAGCCTATTAACTAAGAGATTACAGGTCCCATCTTAACAAATAACGAGTTCTTAATTCAGTGTCAGTATCTTTAAGTGGTAATAAGTGTCTCTTCATCTTTATCATCATAGAAACATGGGCATATCTATTTCAGTTTATATCTATCATCTTTCCAGTTTCATCTCTAGATGATATGCTGTTGAATTGATCTGGCTTAGTTAGATCTCATTCCATGCTTTCTGTAAACCATCTTTTAATTTGATATTGATTTTGACTTATAGGTAAGTCACTGACTGTATTGACTCACTGTCAATGGCTGACTGCTTAAAGCTGATTATGAAATGGCTGTAATAGATCATTTACTTTCTATTATGATATAGTCAATTTGGGGCTTTTTGGTAGTAATATTCATTGTTTGCAGTGCCTTCTGTAATATATAAAAAATAGTCAGCCATTTTTGTAGGTGCAAAAGAGCAGTTTGCCCCTTTAGAATACAGAACCTGGCAGGGCAGCCCCGAGCATGTGCAATCTGGCAGTTGGGAAAGGAGTATAAATTGAGCAGCAAAACCCCTCAGGGGCCACTTCTTCTCTGGGTTAGGGAGACGGGAGGTTGTCTACTCTCCGGGCCCCAGGAGGAGGGTAGATTGGGATAGGCAGGCAGGAAGGCAGGGTTCAGACTACTTTGCTAACTATATCAATCACCTTATTATTGATAAGGCAACTGAGCCTTAATTATCAAACAGGATTATTTCATCATCAAAATATCCAAAATTTATAATAGCACCTAGGTCAACTTTCTACTTAGATATCTCCATAAATTTATTGAACTTATTATAGGTTATAAGCTTAATAGGTTTCACTTACTTCTCTTTCTCCCACCTCCCAGTTTCCTTTTCCTTCAATCTATCCAATAAACCCAGTTTAAATCTACAAGCCTCTGACAGCCTTTTCTCATAAGCTGGTAGCCTACCTGGTTGAGGACAAAGTCAACATCTTTTGACATCATAGTCAGATCATGGAATCAAGCCTAGCTGATCTAATCACTTCAAGATCAAGCTTGTACTAGGATTATAATCATTATTAAGATTCGAGGAAGTCAGAATCAACTTCCTAGTTTCATCAAGGCCAACTGATTCCTAAGGAACTGTTACTAGGGCATCTAGCCTGTCACAGAATTCCATCGCCTTTCAGTGGAGCTTTCAGGCAGTAGTTTCAAAACAACCTCAGACCTCCATACTTTAATTGAATATCAGGGCTCCACTGAATTGACCAATAACAAGACCTTAACAGGATCATAACACTCCTAACCCTCTTAAAAAGTATTCATGATATATAGGCATGAGGATTCAGATAGTCTGCCTCTCTGTTATTTTTTAAAACTGGAACCATCTTTTCAAATATGTTTAGCTGCCCTACCCAGAACCCACTTTCACCTTGAGCTCACAGAGTCTCAGAGTCCATATTTTTTAATTCTGGGGAGAATTTTTCTTTTTCATCCTTTGTGGTAGGTGTTAGCATATAAACTGTAGCTACCATTTTATTGGTCTTTTAGTCATGTTTATCATAAGTAATATAGCATGTTAAAAACCAAGTGACACATGAAATTGTTTTCTTGTTTCATTCCCCCCTCCCCCCCCCATTTTTCCAAGGAGAACCTATGAGCAATTTCTATTTAGCTACAACTTCTTTGTCTAGTTCTTCTGAGGTATATTAACTTAATGATCATTGGGACAAAGAGCTAACATTTAGAATTCTTCATTTAATGTCCGTTAAAGTCATATATTTCTTAGCATCCTCTGCTTCCTTTTCTACTGTCTTAATATCAGAAGACTACCACATAGTATTACTTTGGGCAGCAGGTACAGTTGGTCACCTGGACCATAGATTGGCCAAACATGCCAGAGTTTGTACTCTGCTGGCAAAGCCTGCAAGAGTGGAGTCACCAACCCAGCATAACTAGGCATGAGAACAAGACTGTAGTGGAAAATAGCAAGGCATTGTGATGTAGTGGGAAAAGTATCAGTATTTAAATCAGAAGGCCTAAATTCAAACCACAGTTTTGCTAATTACATGTTACTATAGCAAGTCATTTGTAAAATGAGGGAGTTAAAATAGAGAATCTGTAAGATCTTTTATATGCCTAAGTCCTATGTTGTTAAGTGCCTAATAAATTTTTAGAAAAACATTGTGTGGTGATCCTTTTTGAGAAAAAAGGAATTCTAGATACTTTGACTATTGGCTTAATTCTATCAATTCTCTTACTACATACAATTCCTTTTTTAACTTATTTAAAAGGAAAACTGAGAGAAAGGGGCAGCAAACTTTTCCTCTTGCCTCTCTTCTCACTTTCTGAGAGCCCACTATGAAGTCACTGGATAGGAGAAATACTGCTCTATAACTATTTCTTGCCTGTTGATTTAGAATAGCAACTGATAGGGAAGAAAGGAAATCAGTGTAGCCCTCGTACAGATGAGCATCTCCCTACATGCAAAGTTTATCTCTCCTCTTTCTCTGATGAACGTTTTTTGTCCCCATCCCTTGGAGGTGGGAAAAAAGAAAGTATTTTGAAAAAGTTTTTCTTCTGATTGATACCAAGGCTGCTAAGTGCACTGTAGGTTCATTGGCATTTTTGTTTTTAGCATTCCAGGTAACAATTTCAGTTCTCACCTAGTTCGTAATTGATATTTAGGCAACAAATAGTATTGTTGTCTGGTTTTTTTTTTTAATCAACTCTTGATAATGAATTTGATACCCCTGTATCAAAGAAGACATTCTAAAACCTAATGCAATCTAATAATAGTTTGAGACCTTATACAACTTGTGTTAAGTGACAGTCAGGAGCTATAGATTTAATTTTTCTTATGAATAGGATTCTTTTATGAGCTGTCCTTTACTGAAGACAAAAATGACCTGTGTAACACATTTCTATGACCATATTTTTTGTTCACTGAAATTGCAAATCACAGAGTGGCAGTGCCAAGTAGGCTTATCAACACAATGGGACAATTTAATTCATCTGAACTTAAATTTTTAAGCAGCTTGCCACATGCAGATACTAGCCAAAGCACCAGGAACTCTCTAGAATTCTGTTATTGCCTGTATTATTTTGGCCAGGTCAGTTAACTTCTGCTTCTTAATATGTAAAATAGGACCTTTTAGTCCAATCCAGTTCTGAAACTGTTATGGTGGTATTGGGATCTGTTATGATAGTGGGTTAACATAAACCCTCTTGCTGCTAAGGAATATAATTAAGCCAATATTTTATGGCCAGTGGTCTATAAATCCACCTGAAGTTGAAATAGCTGCCCTGATACTGAAGCTGGAATCAGCTGTTGTTTCTGCTAGTTTCCAGCTGGCAGCGGAACCTTGAGGTCTTATCAGCCTTAGCAACCAGGAATAGTTTGAAACAAGAAGGCCTGCCTGATGTGGATGGATACAAACCAATTCTTCTTGAGATCTAATCCTAGTAAGCCAAGCCCTAGGTTGAATTAGGCTGTTCAGCCAATTAAGCTTGATGACAATGTTCTGACTGCGGTAAGAAGTATTGGGAATGTCTTCTCAAAGGTAGACTGTAAACTAATGACACTGTTATGATGATTGTAACAAGTATTTAATTAATAACTAAGGGAAGGTAAAGGAAGAAATGGGAGAGTGGGAAAGGTAACCTTCTAAGCTAAGGATAGCTAAGTATCCAGGCTATGGATAAAATGGCCTAGGTGCTGGAATTCGAAGATGTTGAGGGTTTCTCCAAATCCAGATTAGCATCAGGAAATATAGGGATTATAGGTAGATAAATCTTTGAATCTAACAGATGTTGTCAGAGGATGGTCAATAAATTGAATTGACAGTGCATAATCCTACCTGCCTATTGAAACTAACCACCACCCTGAACCCTCTCACTTCCCTCCCACATCCCTGGAAAAGCTGAGAAGAAGTGAACCCTGAGGGAGTTTGTGCTCCTCAATTTATACTCCTTTCCCAACTGCCAGATTGGCACATGCCTGGGGCTGCCTTGCCAGGTTCTATATTCTAAAGGGGCAAACTGCTCTTTTGCATATGCAAAAATGGCTGACCATTTTCTATACATTACACAATCTGTGACCGGTTCCTTTTTAATGTTGTCATGAAATACTAAAAACAAAGGTAGTAATCTAATAATTTCCAGTCTTTATTCTCCTTGAATATAGAATATAGTCTGAAAGACTATATGGCTCAGATTATAAAGTTGAATATAGTGTATTTCTACCTGACATATATCTTAAAACAGCACCTTCTAAAAATGTGCTATGCAAAGCAATATCTTATTCATTTTAGTGGCCATTTATATTCCCTATGGAATGATGTTAAAATTAAGTCATATTTTAGAGGATTGTTGGAATTTGATACATTCCAAAGCACACTGGGACGGGAAGGACACAAATATGACAAAGGCTGGCCAGAAAGTAATTTTTAAACTTTTCCCCACAACCTACTAGAAGCTCCATTCAGAATTTAGTATATATTCAACATATTGCTGATGACTTTCTTCAGCTTACTACATTCTAACTTTATCTCTTATTACAACTCTGAGTCTTTCAGTTAGTCTGTTCTATTCACCATATGAGCTCTCGTTTACATAATCTAAAGAATTCAAGTAGATTTTGTCACACAATTCCTGACTACAAGTGTTAACCAAGGTTAACCTGGAGTCAGGAAGACTTGAGTTCAAATCCAACCTCAGATACTTACCGGCTGTGTGGCCATGAACATGTCACTTAACCCTGTTTGCCTCAGTTTCTTCATCTGTAAAATGAGATGGACAAGGAAATGGCAAAGCACTCCAGTATCTTTGCCAAGAAAATCCCAAATGGGGTCACAAAAAGTTAGACAACTGAAATGTCTAAACAACAACCACCAGAATGGTGGGAGATTGAGTGTTTGTTTTTTTGTTTTGGTTTTTTTTGGTTTTAACATGTCATCAATCAAAACTTATTTACATATTAATGATAGTTGCATTAGTGTGGTCCTTTCTATCTACATCCCCAATCATGTCCTCATCAACCCAGGTGTTCAAGTAGTTGTTTTTCTTTTGTATTTTCTCTCCTATAGTTCTTCCTCTGAATGTGGGTGGCGTTCTTTTCCATAAATCTCTCAGAATTGTCCTGTGTCATTGTATTGCTGCTGGTACAGAGGTCCATTACATTCGATTTTACCACAGTGTATCAGTCTCTGTGTACAACGTTCTTCTGGCTTTGCTCCTTTCACTCTGCATCAATTCCTGGAGGTCTTTCCAGTTCACATGGAATTCCTCCAATTCTTTATTCCTTTGAGCACAATAGTATTCCATCACCAGCATATACCACAATTTGTTCATCCATTCCCCAATTGAAGGGCATCCCCTCACTTTCCATTTGGGACATTAATGTACTGCTGGTGGAATTGTGAACTGATCCAACCATTCTGTATGGCAATTTGAAATTATGCTCAAAGAGCGATAAAAGACTGCCTACCCTTTGATCCAGCCATACCATTGCTGGGTTTGTACCCCAAAGAGATCATAGATAAGCAGACTTGTACAGAAATATTTGTAGCTGCGCTCTTTGTAGTGACAAAAAGATTGAGTGTTTAGCTTAATTTAATTTATTCTTTTTTTCCAGGATTAATTAGAAAACTTTTATCTTGTATTGAAAGTCTTTTTTTTTTTTAATGTAGTAGACCATGCTTTTTCTCCTATAGTAACTATAATAAGTATAATTTAATCTTTTCTGATTGAAGGCGTTTTAGTGTTTCGTAGTAATCATTCTGAATGTCAGTTATAAAATATCTTAGTATAATTTAATGTACCATAAATACAGGCCAATGAATGGTCCTAAAGTGTACTATCATAGCATGGTAGGTTTCTTACTTTCATTTTTTTTATTTCTACTACTTATTCCAATAGTGAGATCTTCAGGATAAAGGGTTTGATGATCTCTTTCAAGGGACAGTTAGATGGTGCATTGAATAGAGTGCCAGGCCTGGAGTCAGGAAAATTTCAACTTCCTGAGTTCAAATCTGTCCTCAGATACTTACTAGCCATGATTTGGGGCAAGTCATTTAAACCTGTTTACCTCAGTTTCCTGATGTGTAAAATGAACTGGAGAAGGAAATGGCAAACTATTCCAGTATATCTGCCAAGGAAATCCAAATGAGGTCCTAAAGAGTTGGGCACAACTAAAACAACTCAACAACAAAAATCTCTTTTCAGCATACTTTTAGATTACTGAGCAGAAAGTTTCCCCTAGTAATTATGATTTTACTATGTAATTACATAATACCAGCTCATAATTAATTGAAAAAAGGTGTTATTTTCTAAAAACAAGATCTTTTTGTCATAAGTATGTCCTGCAAAACATTCCCCAATTTCATTTATATATTATAACAAAATCCCACCCAGTGTTACAAGAAACTACTGTAATGTTCATCCATTTGCCCATTTTGAGAATTAATTGTCCCCTATAATATCATTTTTTAAAAGTAATTAATTGTATCAGGTAATATAATGCTAATTCTTTTTAAAAAGTGAGTGGGGACACAACTTTTCATCAGTGTTCCAAAGCTTGAGATGGAAATAATTATAGTATATTTTAAGAAAATAGGCTGTACATTCTGTTAATTTTTTCTTCATCTTTTCAAGATTAATTATCTTTAATAAGGAAATATGGTAGTAATGTTGTTTATCTTGTGAAATTTTTTTAAACCAGGACAGAATATATTTTTATTCCTGATTACTTTGTTCCTATATAAGCTGATCCTAATTTCTTTAATGACGGGTTTAAAATATATGTTAGAAGGGAAAATAGATCTTTATTCATATTTTCTAATATAAATATAATAATTTTATTTCTTTAGCTGTTATAAAAAAGACTTACACAGAAAGTTTAAACTAAAAAAATCTAAATTATAAATAATTACTTAAAAATGCAACTTCCTCAACATTAAAAAAAATGCAATTTAAAGCTATAAAACTATAAAATGTGGTGCTAATCACCACATTGGCAAAAAAAAAATTTTTTTTTAAGTTTAAATGCTGAAACTTGGTGATTGCTTGTTGTAGAGAAAGAGGTTATATATACCTAAATTGCTGCTTTTGAATTGCAAAGTGATAGAATGTTTTTGGCAAAGAATGGAAGTGAAAAAAGTCAGAACCAGAAGATCAGTTGATTCAGATGAATGCAACTATAGAAAGAAAGTATACAGTTACAGGGTTAATAGTCAAAGACAATGGAAGAAGGGTGGACACATTGTTCTGGATATAAGTTGACAGTCCTTTTTGTCCCACAAAGTTTATAATTTTAATTTTGCTTTAAAATGGGTTTTTTAAATAAATGAAAACATGAATTTTTTAAAAACCATAAATATAGCAAACTTAATTTTACCAATATTTTTCTTTTTTACATCATCATAATTATCCCAAGTATTTCTGCCTTTCTCAGAGAGCCATTTCAGAATACAACAAAAATATTTTCAGAGAGGAAAAATCAACACAACTGATCAGTATGATGAAAATAACCAAAAACATATACATTATGTAATGCCTGTGGAAAGTACTGTTATAAGTATTTTGACATATATGTAGACTTCTTATTGAGGCATAAGCCCAGTCATGGAGTCTGATTCAAAGAGTATTGGCATTTTAATCATTTTGTATTCATAATTCCAAATTGCTTTATGAAATGGTTGTATCATTTTTCACAGTTGCACCAACAAAATTCTAGTATACTTATCCTTCCAGATCCCCTGCAAGATTGACTATTGCCATTTTTGTCATCTTTGCCAATTTTCTGTGTGTGAAATGAAACTTTAGGATTGTTTTGACATGCATTTCTCTTATTATTAATGATTTGGAGTATTCTTTCATGTGGTTTTGAATATCTTGTAGTTCTATAAAAATGTTTTCTCATATTCTTTAACTATTTATTGGGGAATGGCTATTAGTCATATATTTTTATTGTTCATGTATCTTGGAAAGCAGTCTCTTATCAAAGCAATTTTGGTATCTTTGTGGATAAATCTTAACAAGTTTTCTAAGGAAGATACTTAACCAATTCCAAATGTACATTATTCGGGTACATATTTTGTTTGCTAAGAAAATAATACAAATGAGATACTGCAGTAGAAACATGTAGGAATTAGTTACTGCAGTAGAAATATGTTAAGAAATTGGTATTTTAGGTCCTTTTAAAAACCAATTTAATATTTGTATGTACTTTGCCAACTACAGACTCTTTTCATCTATTCTTTGAAATAAGTTTAGCTAGAACTCTTTTCCATGACTCTAATAAATTTTCATTTAATTAATAATTTTCTAAAATTAAATATCTTTGCTAATTCAGAGTAACCATCTCCACAGTGGATTTAGTGAGCTCTTACTGTAAATATTTTTCAAACTCTTAACAAAAAAATCGTGCGTATGGTAATTTTATAGTACCAAGTATGATAGGAAAAAATAGTGAAGTTAAATTTTTTTTCCCTCCCTTTTAATAGCCTGTCTCAATTGGAGGACTGATAGTAAACCTTATTGGTGTGTGTGCCTTTAGCCATGCCCATGGCCATGTCCATGGAGGTTCTCAAGGAGCGTGTCACTCACATGATCATGGCCATTCACATCATGGACACAGTCATGGACATAATCATTCTCACAGTGACCATGGGCATAGTCATGGCCATGGACACTCCCATGGATCTTCAGGAGGAGGCATGAATGCTAACATGAGAGGTAAGTGCTAGCTAAGTATTCTATAAATACAATGTTTACTATAAGCGAATTGATTATAGAAATAAAGGATATCCTAGAATTGACTGTCCAGGAAATATACATTTCACTAAGAATCTCCAGAAAAAGTACACACAGTTTGGACTGTTGTAACACTTTACATGGAGAAGTTTAAGTAGTTGCATGCAGTCTTGAAACTCTTAATGAGAGAATAGTTGAGATATTATACCGTGAAGATTTGCACAAAACACCTTCCCTCTCATAGGAAAAAGCACTATACTTTCTATAAGGTGTTTGGGTTTTTTTTTTTTTAATAGGACAGTTGGATTTTAAGTCCAATAAAAATCCATGCTGTGCTAAATTCTTTGTTAATCTTTAGTATAGCAAGATTCTAGTGTCTGAGTAATTTGTATGGATGTGTTTTTCAGAGGAAGGAAGAAAGGGGGAAAAACTGTTAGCGCCTACTATGTGTCAGGCTACTGTGCTAAACATTTTACAGATATCTTACTTGGTCCTTTCAATAACCTTGGCAAGGAAAGAGGGAAAACTGAGGCAGGCAGTGATTAAGTAAATTTCTCAGGGATACACAGCTAGTAAGTATCAGAGTCCACATTTGATTTCAGGGTTTCCTGATTCCGGACCCAGTTGTCCATTCACTTGCCACTTCCAAAGAGCTTATAAAAAGAGAAAAGTTCCAAGGATGAGTTAAAAGAAGAATATGAAAGAAAGGAAATGTTAGTGAAGAATCATACCAGTCTTGTGTTAGGAATATTAAAAGAGGAAGAATTGGGGCAGCTGGGTAGCTCAGTGGATTGAGAGTCAGGCCTAGATACAGGAGGTCCTAGGTTCAAATCTGGCCTCAGACACTTCCCAGCTATGTGACCCTGGGCAAGTCACTTGACCCCCATTGCCCATACTTACCACTCTTCTACCAAGGAGCCAATACACAGAAGTTAAGGGTTTAAAAAAAAGGTGGAAGAGGGGGCAGCTGGGTAGCTCAGTGGATTGAGAGCCAGGCCTAGAGACGGGAGGTCCTAGGTTCAAATCCGGCCTCAGACACTTCCCAGCTGTGTGACCCTGGGCAAGTCACTTGACCCCCATTGCCTACCCTTACCACTCTTCCACCTATAAGTCAATACACAGAAGTTAAGGGTTTAAAATTTAAAAAAAAAAAAAAAAAGGTGGAAGAATTTTAAATCAGTCAGCCAATGTCAGACATTGCAGAAAGGTCGAGGAAAATGAACATTGGAGTCAGTCTAGCTCAGAGCAAAATTTCTCAAATCCATTCCATGCAACTTTTGTGTAATATTATTAGGAGAAATTCCATAACAGAATTTTCCCTCTAAAATGACAAATGAAAACTAGCATGGTGCATAATGGATAGAGAGCTAGCTTTAGAATCAGAGACATTTAGGTTTAATTCCTATTTCTGATACAAACTAGTTGTATGACCAAAGACAAATCATTTTAATAGCCCACGCGTGCATGTGTGTGTGTGTGTGTGTGTGTTGAAATTAGGTGCCAAAACCACTTGTATGGCAATTTTAAAGTATTGTAATAGGTTTAATTGCCTCAGTTTTGTTTCAGAATTTCAACAGGCCCCTTTTGTCCCAGGAATATGTATCTTTCTCCCCCCCCCCCCCCCATTCCTCCTGCCCACTCTAGTACATAGTCTGGCATTATATTTTAAGCCTCAGAGTAGAAAATTCTAGTTATCTCTGTTAAGCTTTTTGTCTCTTAAGTTATATCTGTAAGGTTAAAACTGATAATCACATCTTGGAATTAATAGTAAATTTAAGAGGTTTTCCCTTATTGCAATGAAATGAGGGCTTCCTATGGCAAAAGAAATGATATTTTGGGGGATTTTACATGAATATATTATGTGATTGTGGAGAAGAAAATTGTATAAGCACATAGGAAAAATAAATCCTAATTCTAATTTTTAGATTTTACAGCTGTCTTTATAAAAGGAAAAAAAACCTGTCTATATGCTATTGTATAGTTTAACTACACATTAAAACATAGGTTTTTAAGCACAATTTAAAGATTTATATGAATATTCCTAAAGTTTAGAATTCTATGATTATGCCTTTTAAGTGACTTGGGTAACTGATGATATATTTACACATGTGTGTCTTTGTATGTTGTTATAATGACTTAATGTGTTTCATTTGCAGGTGTATTTTTACATATTTTGGCAGACACGCTTGGCAGTATTGGGGTGATTGTATCCACAATTCTCATAGAACAGTTTGGATGGTTCTTTGCTGATCCTCTCTGCTCTCTTTTTATTGCTGTATTAATTTTTCTCAGTGTTATTCCATTGATTAAAGATGCCTGTCAAGTACTACTTCTGAGGTTGCCACCAGAAAATGAAAAAGAGATAAACATTGCCTTAGAAAAGGTGGGCTTTGAACTTCTACATATTATATATGATTTTACTCCCATTTTTCCTTTGTATTTTAACAAGGAGCAGTTAAAACTAAATAAATCCTCTCTGTACTAAAATTTTTAAACCACTGTAGTTTTTAAAAACTCATCTATATGTGAAAAGGGGCATGGGGGCATTTATTAGGTGGAAGTGTATTCATTTATCCCAGTCTTTAAGGAGCATATTGGAATTTATCTTGATGTAGGGTCAGAAGATGGTCATCAGTATTATGTGCTCAGGTTTCATGACATAGATGCCATTGTGTGTGTGTGCCATCAGTGATTCAAAAATCTTGCTATGACAAAAATCTTGCTATTTATATGTAAGGATGAAGTTGCGATTTTACATTTGGACCTCCTTTCTAGCTAGCTAAAGAGAAATTTCCCTTTGTTGTTTCCTCCTCCCAAGTTAAAGAACTCCCTGCCTCTCTCCAGAAATATGCAAAGGTATTAAAGTGTAGTGATTTTTCCTGGAGTAGGAGGAATTACTGAGTGATAGGCAAATTAATAACAAAATTGAGGTATACTACTGCATTCCTTTTCATATTAGACAGATGAAAAAATATTTATCATTATCTTTTTTCAACTTGATAGATTCAGAAAATTGAAGGTTTAATATCCTACAGAGACCCTCATTTTTGGCGTCATTCTGCCAATATTGTAGCTGGAACAATTCACATACAGGTGATGTCAGATGTACTAGAACAGCGAATTGTACAACAGGTAAGGACTTATAACTATTCAAAACTGAATAGCTTTCTAAAGGAATCACTTCACCTAGGCTTATTTCTACATGACTGTTATCATCTAATACATTTTCAAGCATTCCAATTTACAAATAAGCTACCACTTGCAACTTATGTAGAATTTTCCAATCCTTGTTGACCTCATTAGTTCATAAAGACATTTCCAAGAGAGAGCAAAGTTAAAAGCTGCAAATTGCTTCTAATCACATGATGACACAATGGAGAAGTTACCAGCAATCTCTCCTCAGAGTTTATTGCAAAATTATGCTGCTGAAGTTCCAAGAAATTTTTGGCGTCCTATATGAACCTAGATATACTAAAAATGTATGTCTACTAAAAATAGAATGACATTAGGTCATATGCAACTTCTAGGAACTGAAAAGTAATTATGCCTATCAAGTAGTTGGCCACAATTGGATTCAAAATTGTCATTGGGCCTGTACAATAGTTCTTTTTTTTTTTTTTTTTTTTTCATTTGTTTTGATAACCCCATGCATAGAAAATTGTTAAACTGGGTGTTCTCAAGGGAAGAGATATTAAAGTTACTTAAACTTTTAGCCAGCTTATCTACTATAGGTCATCAAAATCAGGCTGTTACCAAAGATTAGAACTGGTTAGTTATTTATGCATTTTAATCAGCCAATTTATTTTCAGTGCTGTTAAACCATAAAGGGTATTTTCTCACCCATAACCTCTCAACTAACTCCCTGTCCTCAAGTCAAATATCCAGAGATTCCCCTTTGGTAATAAATTTCCATTTGCTGTATCAGTTATTAATTCAGATATGTTCTATTAAATTAGTAACAATAAATTGTATGTAAATTCTTTATGACAATTCAAAAGATACCGAAATCTTTTCTCTTCCCCCTGCCTCTTTAGAAGTGAAGTTATTCTTTTAGTCCTATCATCAATAAAACTTTCAGGTGGATTGAGGATATATTTGTGCTGATCCATTCATCTAGTCTCATTCATTCTCACTCATTGATATTACTGGCACATTTGTTAGATAATTAGCCAGAGTGAAAGGTATAATTAATGGTCAAAAAGTAGACTGGCTTTATCTGAGTGTTGTTCTTGTTAGCACCATCTTTTAAGGAACAACTTGCCTCCATCCTCAAAACTACCAGTGAATGATGACCAGATCTGAGACTAATCGTTGCTGTATATTTTCCAAGCCAATGAAGCTTATCTGTCCTATACCTTGTCTCAGGGCCAGACTCTATGTCCCCCAAGATGACACAAGTAATTTGACATGCTGGATGCTTACAAGAGAAAGCTTAAGGCCCTTCCAGTGTTCCTTTCTTTTGCATCTTATCTAATGATTAGATTAGTGATTCTAGTGATTAAAGTTTCAGACCAAGTAGGAGGGGAGAAGAGGAAGCACTGGTAGGTTTTTCAGTAGTAGAATCTTTGGCTCTTGTTCATTGTTAGACACCTATTTTGACTCTCTGCCCCTGCTTTAGTAGACTCAACCTCGTTGACCAAAAGTTGGTTTACAACTAATTGCATAGCCAGTTAATTTAATGTTATTCAGTCAGTCAGTAAGCACTAATGAAGCACCTTCTTTGTTCTGTGGGCACTATACAAAGAAAAGCTGAAGACAATCCCTACTCTCAAAGAGCTCATAGTTTAATGGAAGACAACATAAATAACTATATACAAACATGTTCTCTGCAGAATAAGTTAGAGGTAAGAGAGAAGGCAATAGACTTAAGAAGAAGGTGAGAATTTTTTTCAGCTAAAGGAAGCCTGGGGAGCTAAGAGGGAGAAAATTCCAGGCATGGGTGATGGCCAGTGAAAATGCCCTAAGTCAGGGAGATGGAGGCCAGGTTCACTAGATCATAGAGCACCTAGGTGAGGAGATATAAGGTGAAAAAAGCCTGGCAATGTTAGGAATGGATAAATTTTATCTTGGATATGATCAGGATCCTTTAGAGTTTATTGATTAGGGGCATGGCATGATCAGGTCTGGGTTTTAGAAAGACCATTCCGAAAGCTGAGTATAGGATGGACTGTAATGGGTTGAGATTTGTGGCATGGTGGTCAACCAGCAGCTATTGCAGGAATCAAGACATGATAAAGGCTTATACCTCAAAGTCAGACCAGAGTGTATACAAGAGAGGTTAAAAAAAAATTTGAGCAGCCTTTGGAACAGATTGAATACAGATGAGGGAGTGGGGTGAGTGAGAAAAGTCAAAGGTGACAACTAAGTTGTGACTCTTGAGTGCCTGGAAGGATTATGGTGCCCTTAGAAGTAATCGTGACATCTGGAAGAGAAGAGGAAAGATAACAAGTTCAGTTTGGGGCATGTTGAGTTTAAGATGTTTATGGGACATCCAGTTTGAGATGCCCGGTAGGCAGCTGGAGAGTGAATCTGGAGAGCTGGAGAGAAGTTAGGGCTGGATAAAGAAATCTGAACATCATCAGCATAGAAATGATCATTGGATCCATTGGAACTGCTGGCATCACCAAGTGAAACTTTATAGAGAGACTCAATGAAGAGAGTGCCAGGTCTGGAGACAGGAGGTCCTGGGTTCAAATCTGGCCTCAGACATTTCGAGCTCTGTAACCCTTGGCAAGTCATTTAACCCCAGTTGTCTAGTCCTTACCACACTTCTGCCTTGGAACTGACAATATTGATTCCAAGAAGGTAAAGGTAAAAAGAAAAGAAAACTATATGGGGAGACAATAGACTAATACAAGAATTATCTTTGATTCTGTCAGTGGGCTCAACACCAATAGATATTATATAAAAGACTAAAGAATTAAGAGGCAGAGCCCCTCTTTAAAGAAATTTAATACCTTGTTAGAAAGATGAGAATTATATATGTAAAACAATTAGAAAACAGTGTATTAGTATAGCAGGGAAAAAACACCATTATCAAGAAACTCAAATTTTATATCCTAGCTTTGCCACAAGCTAGTTCTCTGACTTAGAGGCAAGTTATTTGATGTCTGAACTTCATTTTCCTTTTTTAAAAATAAGATAATTAGACTTTACTTGAGGACTCCAACACCTTTAAATTCTGAGCTGATATGTGGGATGTAGTAATATTCCACCTATAGATCAGACTTCTGGTAGCTTTGACTTTCTTGAAATAGTTACAAACCTGGAAATAAATGGAAAAAGGCTTTAATGTTACTAAAAAGCAGTCACCTTTTACTTCATAAGAGAGACTTTTTATGGAAGTCCATTTCTACATGTAATTAAAACAGTTCTAGTTCCCTGACATTTTAATTGAGTAAAAGTGAATGGAATTGACTAATAATGTAGGCATGAGAACTAAGACCAACATTCTGAAGTCCATTTAGCATAGAGATAAGGACTTCACTTCCTAGTCAGTTGATGTTCATAACATTAACATTGTTGTCAAGACAAGTTTAAGTTTTATATTCAGTAGATTCAAAGCTATATTGTATTTCAGAGTTTTTCATTAAATATTAAAACATTTTGAAAGTTAACATTTAAAGGGACAAAATTTCAGTTATCAAGGGAGTTCACATCAGTGATATTAGATAAATAAGGCATGACAGTGACAGAATGCTAAATTTTTTATGAGCTTGTGTAATGGTAGTATACAATATAAAAGGGCTATGTGTACAAAATGAACCAGGCCATGGGTCTTGCTTTTTATGCCTGTTCCAGGTTTGCACCATTAGAGGTTAATAACAGAATCTCCTCCTCTTTAAAAAGTGTCATCAGGATTTCTCCATATGCGTGCACCTATATGATTTTCTTGAATTAATATTCTAACGAGTCACATTTTAAACAAAATTGTTTTTTCTATTCATTACAACAAATACTCTGTAAGCACTTGGGTATGTAGCAGACATAGTGCTGGGCACTAGAGAAGGCAGCGTTTAGACAAGATACTTTCTCTGCTTTCCTAAGAGCTTAGCTGAGGAAGTCACAAATAGAAGGCAGAAATGGGAGCAAAGACAGGAAAGTAGGGCATCTACTGGGAACAACAAGATTTCCAGTTAAGATGGCATGTAAAGTTCATGAAGGGAGTAGTGAAAGTCTTTGTTGCCCAGGGTTTGAACTTCACTCAGCTGAAAGCCATTGAAGGGTTTTCAGCAGAAGTGTTACCAGACTAGTCAGTACATAAGAAAATTGGCCTTTTAATGGTATAAATATGAAGAATAGATTTGATGATGGAGAAAGTGAAGTGAGAAAGGCCTTTTAGGAAGTTTAGGAGGCATCAACGTACAACAGAAAGCACTGGTTCCAGAGTCAGTGGACCGGGTTCAAGTCCCATCTCTGATGCTTACTACTTGTGGCCTTATTATCTTGTTCAAGTCTTTTAACCTCCCTAGGCCTCACTTTCCTCATGTCTAAAATGAAACGGTTAGACTACATGACCTCTAACATCCCTTCCACCTCTATGATACTATGATCATGGATCACTGTATGAATGGTGGTGTCACTTTAAAAAATAGTAATCAAAAGGAGTAAGATTTTAGAGAAAAGATCAAATTTCTTTTAAATGCTGATTTTTTTTATGTTTGTAAAACACTCAATTGGTAATGTTCTAAGGAACAGAGAAGTAGTGATGAGAGTCTGGAGCCAGAATTACTGATTTGAGATATATCAGCATAGAGGTGATAGCTGAAACTATGGGAATAAATGAAATCCCTAAGGGAGAGATTGTTGAGAAAAAAGAAGGCCAAGGAGAAAATTTAAGGTAACATCTGTCTTAAAGTATATAGAGGTATGAGAAAAATAAGAAGTGTATGGAATCTTGAAGTCCAAGGGAAGAGAAACTCCAGAAGTAGTTGCTGCTCACCAGTGGCCAATAGCCACTGGTTAGAGAATTCCAAGAAAATAAGCACTAAAAAAGAGCTGTAACTCTATAGAGGGTCATTTCATTAGAGGGGGGAGGAAGTAGAGGCCTTTGATGGAAACTACCCTTTTCAAGAGTTTTACCAAAACAAAAGGGAGAGGTGAGATAGTAGCCAGTTGGGGTAGAAGGGTCATGGGAAGAGTAGACTTTACAGCCAGTTGGCTCTAGCTGGAATTGAGCTCTGATGGTCAAGAACTTGGGTGGAATAGAGCCTACTCATGTTCATTGGGGTTACAAAAAGGAAGGGGGAAAGGAACAAAGGTGGTCTGACAAGTTAGGTAATCATCACAAGATACAAACTGCCTAATCCTAAAACAATAAATGTAGCTAAGGCCCAAAATCAAGAGTACATATGGCCTAAGGCATATGAGTTTGTTAGATACAGATGTAAATTGATTGTTCTAGGAGTCTGAGATTTCCAGGTCAGTCTTCCAGAGTGTATAGCCTCAGGGCTGGGTTGCAGTTAGACTAGGTTAAGTACTAAACTAAGGGCATAGAACTTAGCTTGGTAAAAATGAGCATGTAGCTCATAAATGTGATTTTTGAGTACCCCTAAAATATAACCAAGGTTCATACATGCCTGGACTCCTACAAAAGTGAGCACATTTGCAGATAAGTAGGAAGGAGCTAGCAGAGAAGAGAATGTATATGCAGAGTAGGAAATGGTTGGAGCATTGTCCTGTAAAAGTGGAGGAAGGATGGTTTTAAGGGCTCAAAGTAGGTCAAGTAGTCTTAGTACCTCTTCTTCTGTGATAAAGAAGATATCTAGTTCTAGTATTATCACCTTTTCTTTTTTAAATAATTATATTGATATATTTTGGTTTTACATCACCTACATTTTCTAATGTATGTTTATCCCTACTGCCTCCCAAAAAGCTCTCTTTTGTAAGAATAAAAAAGAAAGGGAAGGGAAGAAGCTCCATAAAACTAATCAGTTTGTCCCCAAAACTCTGGGGTGCTGGAAAATTTTTATATCCCTTCTTTGAGGCCAAACTTAGTCATAATTTCAGTTTTAGTGTGTTTATTTTCCATTTACATTTTTGTAGTCATTTTATATATTGTTTTCTTTCTACTTAATTTACTTTGTTTCAGTTCACCAATTTTCTAAATATAACCTACCTATCTATATTGTTATCTCGCTAGAAAGATAACCAGGACACAACACTAATATATCCTATTGTGTCATCTCATTTAAAACATATACAATTTCTTGTATTTGTGATCAGGTAACAGGAGTGCTTAAAGATGCTGGAGTGAACAATTTGACAGTCCAGGTGGAAAAAGAAGCTTACTTTCAACACATGTCTGGGCTAAGCACAGGATTTCATGATGTCCTGGCTATGACAAAACAGATGGAATCCATGAAGTACTACAAAGATGGCACTTACATCATGTGACATGAAATATGATTTGCTTGTTGGCCATGAATGATGAATATTAAATGACTCACAATCGGTAATTTTGAGGGGAAATGCACATAAATGTACAGAAACAGTGGACTGTACTTGAATTTTTTAAAACTCAGTCCTATTGGATCAAGATGTTTTTCTAAAGGAATTTTTGAAATGGACTGATTGTATATGTGAAACATTGCTTGTATATGTGAAAATAATGACAATTTGAATTACTATTCTTTGTGTTTATTAAAAAAGAATCTTACTATGTGTGTCAGCACAACGTGGCATATAGTCTTGGAGATGTACAAACAAATTTTTCGTGTTCAATTAAGAAAAATAGAATTGATGTGACATAGTAAGAAGACTGAAATTGCTTCATTGTGCTTATTTTTCTGTCATATTTTCCTTTTGTAAATATGTATTTACACAATTATTACAAGGATCCAAATGAAAGTTTGAACTGTGACACTTTTTTTTTTCAAAGTCTAAGCAAAACAAAATAGGAATTAAAGTTCTATATTTATGAATTTTCTGTTCATGATACTTCTTTCTAAATATGTTTTTTTTCTGCTCAGCGAATTTTGTGTTGCCATTTTAAACTAATATCCGAATTACCTGACTTAAGAGATATTTGTTAGCCCCTAATTCAGCACAAGAAATGAGAATTAGGAAATAATAGGATTTTTTAAGACCCAGTTACTTAAGAAACTGAAAAACAAAGAAATCGACATATAATATATTATATATCAATATATAATATAGTCTTACTTTTAGCAATATTTGTAAAACAATGCTTTATTAAGATCTAAAACTGGCATTGATATTTTTGTGTTATCCATTGATCCTCCTCCACAGTAGAATATTCCATTTCTTGGTTTCTTCTCAATGGGTAAGCAGTACTTAGTGTAGCAGACAAATATGTTTATTGGATGATCAGATAATTTTATTTTGTTGTTTCAGTCATATCTGACTCTTCCTGGCCCTATTTGGGGTTTTCTTGGCAAAGATACTGCAGTGATTTACCTTTCCAGCTCATTTTTTAGATGAGGAACTGAGGTAAATTAGGGCTGAGTGACTTGCCCTGGATCATGCAGCTAGTAAATGTCTGGGGCTCTATTTGAACTCAGGTCTTCCTGATGTGAGGCCTAGCACTCTATCCACTGAACTGCCTAGCTGTTGTAATGGGAAAAGAATAGATAAGATAAGATTTAAGAGAAGTAGCAGGCTGTCTTTAAGACATATACTAGGAATTCAAGGGAAAGGATTTTAGCCAGCAGAAGGCAGAGGAGGAACAGTTTGGAAGGGACAGCTGGTAGAGTCAGGGACTTCCTGGAGGAGGCTTTGTGCTCTTCCTGTCCAGAAGGGTGGAGGAAAGGCAGCATGTTGGAGCTTAGCTACCTCAACCTGACTATGGAGAAGGAGAAATCCCTTTGAGGTTTCTTTGGAGGTACTCTGTTTAACTGGGAATAGCTAGAAAAGGATCTGATCATGCTTGCTGTGCTTTCCAGAAGGGTTTTATCTCCAAAAAATTCTGTCAGATCAGCTTTGAGGTTTACCTCAGGGGTCAGACCCCCTGGGGTGGACTTAGCTGTTTGAGAGAAATCATAATAGGTTTTGGAGATAGCTTCTGAACTAAAACTAACTACTGAGGGTCATAGATAGGTAGCTTAGTCAGCTTTTGGGGAACACCTAGATAGAAATAGGGAGCTGGTAAGTTAGCTGGAAAATCCAAAGGCTCCCTCTTGCGAGGGATATAAAGAGTTGTTGAGTGAATAGCTAGATCCCTTAGAGTTAGGGATCCCTCGTTCTGATCCTCAGTGTGTATCCCCTCTTATAATAAGAGATACTGGTTTTATATATAAATTGTCTCCAAGGCATTTGCACAACTAACCAGATGAGAGAAAGTGATGCTGCTTCATTCTTACTAACTGGAGGCTAGAATACCCAGAGATCCTGGCTGGGTATTCAGAAGGATCCCTAAGTGGATCTACCACTATCTACTCTGGGTCTTTCTGCCCCCCTTATATCTTTTTTTACTGCCCTTAAAAAGAGGACAAGAAGAAGGAAAAGGATGGAAATTAGAAGGAAGATAGAATAAAGGAAAGATTGTTGTTCATTCATACCCAAACCTTCAGGAGCCCATGGACCATAGTAAGTCAATGCTATCAATGAAATTTTCTTGGCAAAGATAATGGATTGGTTTGCCTTTTCCTTCTCTAAAGGATTAAGGCAAATACAGGTTATGTGACTTGATCAAGGATATACCACTAGAAAGTGTCTGAGGCTGAATTTGAACTCTGGTCTTCCTGACTCCAGGCCCACTTCTTTATCAACTGTGCTATCTATATGCCTATAATTTTGTACAGAAAACCAAAAGAATTTCCTTGCTCTTCACTATTCTCAATTCACTTTGATGACTCAGATAACTTTTCTTTCAGGAACATTTTAAACCTTACAAATCATCTACCCCAAGTCCCTCCAAGAGAGGAGGGAACTGAGGTCCAGAGAAGTTAGTGGTTTACCTAGGGCCCTGAAGAGCAGTGCTGAGATTCAGGTCATAGAACTCCATATCCTATTCTTTCCTTTCATCTCTTAGACATGGAAATTTAAAGGAAAGCTTAACCCGTTAGCTCTAAGTAATCAATCTATACTAATTAGGGGGAAATGCTTCATAAGACATACTCATAGTTAAATAACTTATTTTCAACTATCTACCTCCTTGGCTAACTGTTTAATTTTTTCATTTTTCTTTTATGTTGTTTGTCTTAGAAGGCTCTGCAAATTATTAATGGATAGAGTAAAAGATAATTACATGAAAACAGAAGGATTTTTTTGTAAAAATATTTTTACTAGCTATCATTCCACTCCTTTGAGGATTTTTTTTTCTTACCAAAGAATTTTCATAAAAAATAGTTTATTTTATTTAGTTCAGGGAATATTTTCTTCTCCCCATACATAATTTGTTTTGTATTATCTCATCATCTGGATAATGTTAATATGTGAGAAGTTTTTCACTTAGTTTGAGTCTTTTGATATTTCTTGTATCCTCCCTTTTGTATGTATTTTGAGTCCATATTTTCACTTTAATTCACACTATTAACCTTTTTGACAGTAGGAAGAATTTTACACTTTTAAAAAATAATGGGTCAGGTTCAAACCCGGCCTCAGCCACTTCCCAGCTGTGTGACCCTGGGCAAGTCACTTGACCCCCATTGCCCACCCTTACCACTCTTCCACCTATGAGACAATACACCGAAGTACAAGGGTTTAAAAAAAAAATAATGGGGTCAGGCTCAGTTAAATATTACATTATAAATATTGTAGTTTTGCCACCACAGAAAAGGAACTGCTATAAATATTTTTGTATAAGTAGGTCCTTTTCCCCTTTCTTTGCTATTTTTCAAATACAAACCTAAAAATGATACTTCTGAGTTGCAGGGTATGCAGTTTTATGGCCCTTTCAAAATGGTTCCAAATTTTTTACAGAATCGTTGTGTTCATAGTTGCACCAACAGTGTATTATTAGTATCCCAGTTTTACCATATCCCTTCCAACATTTATCATTAAATCTTTTTTTGTCGTATTTACCTAGATGTGGATGGTCCCTCAGAATTATTTTAATTTGCATTTCTCTAATCAATAGTTATATGGACCTTTTTTTCAAATGGCTATAGATCATTTTAATTTCTTCATCTGTTCACATCATTTAACTTTAATCAGTTGGAGAATGATTCATAATGTAATTTGTGGATAAATAAATGTGGGTTCAGTAAAAAAATCCAGTGGGTAAATAACTCCTAGGTGGTTTGGGTAAGGTTAGGAATGGGGAAAGTAGAGTAGAGAGGGAAACCACCAGGGAAATAACTGGGTCAGTGACAGTGGGTCCTTAATGTTAATGAGGTGCCAGGTTTGGGAAAGGAGGAGTAACAAAGGAGAGTGGTATTAAAAGGGTTTAATAATATTTTGGGGACAGGTAATAGAAGGGATCAGGTTTTCTACCTTGAAAATACTAAGGGGTCCCTCCCAAAGGTCTGAGAGGATATATATACACTACTGCTAAGCCAACAACTGCTGTAACAGGTCCAGCTGTAGTTTGGGCTCTCACGTGTGTTCACAGACCTTCAGTAGGTGGATTCAGCAGATCTTCAAAGATGTCCAGGGTAACTGCCAGTAAATCCAAGCTTAGAGATGGAGTCAGGATTATTGATATTCAGTGCCCACCACTGAAATGTCTCACCACTGCTTGACCAATCTCCAGAAAACCAGGTCTTGATTTTGATGTCCTCTGGTAATCAGGCTCCACACACAGGAGAAAAAGCAGGTCTCCCTCCCTCCAGGAGTTCAACTGTCTTCCTTCTCTCTGTGTCACACACATGGAATTCTGCAGCTGTCCCTGTCACTCAAATCTTCCTAAGCTAGTCTAAATATCCTTCTAACAGTATCATATAAATTTGACTCAGTTCTCAGAATATTTGAGAAGTTAGGCCTTTGTCAGGGACTTTTGCTATAAAAATTTTTTTCCTATTTGTTGTTTCCCTTCTAATCTTAGTTGCATTTGGTTTTGTTTGTGCAAAAACTTTAATTTTATGTAATCAGAGTCTTCCATTTTACATCTCATAATGTCCTCTATGTCTTGTTTGTTCTTAAATTCTTCACTTATCATTATTATTATTGTCTGACTGGTAAATTATTCCATGCTACCCTAATTTTATTGCTTTTTTAAGATACATTTATTCTAAAATTATGTATCCATTTTGATTTCATCATGGTATATTGTGTGAGATGTTGGTTTATACCTAGCTTCTGCCTTACTGTTTTCTAGTTTTCCCAAGCAGTTTTTGTTGAATACTAAGTTCTTCTCCCAAAAGCTTGGGTCTTTGAGGATATCAAACACTAGGTTACTGTGGTCATTTATTACAGTGTGTTCAGTATCTAATCTATTCCATTAGTACATTACTATTGTTTCTTAGCCAGTACCAGATTGTTTTAAAGGTTGCCATTTTAGATTTGATATAGTACGGTCACCTTCTTTCATATTTTTTTCATTAATTCCCTTGATATTTATGAGTTTTTGTTCTTCTAGATGACATTTTAAGTAATTTTTTCTAGTTTTGTGACATAATTATTTGATTGATTGGTATGGAACTGAATAGGTAAATTAATTTTGGTAGAACTGTTATTTAATAATTTTCCAGTTGTTTAGATCTGACTGTATTTGTGTGGGAAATGTTTTGTAATTGTGTTCATATAGTTCCTCAATTTGTCTTCACAGGTAAATCCCCAAATATATTATATACTGATATTTTAAATAGGATTTCTCTCTCTGTCTCTTGCTATTAGACTTTAGTAGTATATCAAAATGCTGCTGATTTATTTAGGTTTATTCTTTATCCTGCTAAAGTAGTTAATTGGTCATTTTTATCACTTTCTTAGTATATAATGAATTGTGTAATTTAAAGAAAATTCAACAAGATGACATAGGAAACTAGATTATACACCTGAAGTTTCTTGGGTTGTTTCAGTCCTTTTTTTGTCCCTGTAAATAGTCTGTCAGCTAATCCAAACTGCAATTCCTTTAGATAATTTAGGCAGTTTTTTAATGTATCAGTAAGCAAAAAGTAGAAGCTGGCAGAGTTGGTTCTCTCATGTGTCCAAAGACAACAAGAAACAGATCATGGGGCATTTATGTAATCCTCTTGTATTGAGGTACTTAAGATGAGTATTTGCAAAAAGACCACCCTGAAAGTAATTATAGCTGATATATTTAAAATCTTTTGCAAAGGGTGAAGTGGTAGAAAAACAATGAATTAAATGACAATGAGAAGGCCATATACCAAAATTTATGGGATGCCACCAAAGCAGTACTTGAAGGGAAATTTATCTCTAAATACTTATGTCAATAAAATAGAGAAAGTGGATCGATGAATTGAGTGTACAACTAAAATATTAGAAAAAGAACAAATTAAAAGTTCTAGATTCATCAACAAACTGAAAATCATTCTCTTGAGATAAACATTTCCTTGACTGTTTTTGCAACTTTGGTTGAAAATAGGAAAAATACACAAGAGACTTATGATCATGACTCGCACCCCCATCACACCACCCCCCTCCCTGTCTCATTACACTGATCCCATCTTCTGTGATCTACCCAAAAATCACTGGGAGAAAGCACAGGGCAACAAATACCATCCATATGTTGGTCAATAATAAATGTTAAGCATGAGCAAAGGAAAGTCTATAAAAAGTTTAAATAATCTACCTGCTTTCTCATCATCATTTCTTTTGCTACCCAAGAGTGAAAATCTGACCAAAAGTGCTTAAAAGAATGGCAGTTACATTTCCTTCTCTATCATCACTCCATGCTTACTCTCTTCTCTGCTCCCCCCCTCTATAAAAGTGAAGATTTTTCTCTGTTAGGTCCCTCCTCTATTCATATAGAAAAGATATTATATTTGCCACACTCCAATTAGAGCAGATTCTAGCCAATGTACTAATTAAGGTGAATGGGGCCCAGAGTATAGGTTACTCAAAGGTCCCTGATGAAGGAATTAAACATGTGTTAAGTACCTGTTGAATGCTAAGTCCTATGCAAAGTGCTAGGGATACAAAAAATGCAGGCAAAAAATAGTCCCTGCCTTGAAGGATTGCACAGTCTAATGGGAAGTCAGCAAACAAGAAACACACAGGATAAATAGGAAATAATAGAGGGAAGGCCCTAGAATGGTGGTGACAAACCTATGACACATATGTCAGCACTGACTCGTAGCCATTTTCGATGACATTGTCACATTCAGAGAAGTATGGGGCCACATGCCGAGGCGGAAACATTTGCTGTAGTGTAGTGTAGACACTGCACTATAGATGACAATTCTACCTATATTAATTTACCTATTTTAGTTTGTTACATATTACAATTATACATTTTTGTTATTTAAACTACAAATATTGTGAAATTATGGTTTTTTCTCAAAGGGACATGCCACCTGAGTTATGCTCAGTTTTTTTAGCGAATTTTGACACACCAGGCTCAAAAGGTTTCCCGTTACTGCTCTAAAATTAAGAAAAGGGATTAGGAAAGGCTTCCTGTGGAAGATGGGATTTTAGTTGGAACTTTAGGGAAGCCAAAATGTGGAGGTAAGGGAAAGCCTTCTGGACATAGGGGGCAACTAGAGAAAATGCCCAGAGCTATAAGATGGAGTGTCTTATTTGTGGAACAGCCAAGAGGCCAGTGTCACTATTAGAAGAGTACAGGGTTAGGTTACTAAGGGCCAGACATTCAATCAAGGCTTTCTTTCATTTGTCCCCATTTACAAGTTCACCAACTTTTCATGTATGGAACAGTGGAATGAGCATTGATTTCATAGCCAGAGGACCTGGATTCAAATTATGCTCTGCTATGTGACCTTGGACAAGTCAACCTCTCTGAACCTTAGTTTTCTCATTTCTAAAATAAAAGGTTTGTTTTAGAAAAGCAGGCCTAAGATTTTCAGGTTTTAGTACCCCTTTTCACTTTTAAAAATTGTTCAAGGTGTCCTCAAAGAATTTTTATTAATATGGATTATATCTATATTTATCATATTACAGATTATTTAGCATTATGAAAATCATTTTGGTCTCAAAGTCCTCCTGAAAGAGTATTCTAGAGTCCCTTGAACATCTGTGTCCTAGATGATCTTTTCATACATGCTCATTCATTGATCAAGAATTTCTTGACTACCCTGGGGTGGCTAATTAGAATCTTTCACTGAATCCCTATGGCATTTAATCTCTATTGGCAGTGTTGTAGTAAAATTAGGGAAAGTGGAGGTGACAGGCAAAAGGCAAAGAGTAAAGATTCCAGAACTCTGGTCAGTGACTGGCTGCATTGGCAGTTGGTCCCTAGACTTTCATCTTGGAGGTACTAGCTATTCTCTCTGGGTATCCTGTCTCTGTGTATCATCTATCAAGACTTCACTGGCCAGGAAGAGGTTGAGTTTGGTGAAACACACTGTTGGATATTGTGGTCAGGAGCCTTACTCCCTCTCCTTTGGATTAATTGCTGTGATCCTACTGGATTCCTGACAGACCCTTGAAGGACAACAGACATAAGATCTCCCAACCAACCCAGTGAACCTGTTTTACCTTCCAGCTTTCCCTTACTTTTAAAATATCAAAGTGGAAATACTGGATAGGACAGAGTTAGGCAGCTGGGTAATTTAGAGAGATCAGTATAGAAAACCTGTTGAACCTTGGTGGGAGGGAATCCAGATCTGTCCTAGTTAGTTCATCCCAATCCCTTCCCTTACCTAACTCAGTTAATTAATAAACCCTTGTTGTTGTTAACTTAATGGTCTCTTCCTGAAATCCTTATCCAGATCAATAGGATTTAAGTTACTGGCCAAAGGACTATTAAGAATCTAGTAAATCATTTAACATCATTCGATCTCTGTATCACCAACCTATTAATACCCATTAATACTTTTACCAACCATACTTTTATTTTTTTTCAACAGTCATCAAGCATTTTTGATTGGGCATATTTACAAGTTATATTCTACTAATATATTATGTACATTATTTAAAAGTATGAGAGATCAAAAGCAGTATTTTTAAATTTAGGAACAATACAAAAAACTTCAGCACCCCCTAAAAACACTAATATTTTTGGAGAGAGAAATGTGATTGAATATGCTTCATTTTTTTTATTATAGTTTAACATTTTTATTTTAAGTTCAATGTACATTTGTTAATACTTGGTTTTAATATCTCAGCACAGAGTGGAAAACATACCTCACAGAGATACATAAATGCAAATGGAAGAAGCTTACAATTTGCTTCACTTACTAAATTATGATACTCATTTTTCAGTACCATATACCAATTAGACAAAAGTTTTTGTTGAAATTTGGCTAGCAAATATTTTCCTTCCTGGAAGTCAGAAAGGGGAACATATGATCTCTGGAGATCAGGTCAGATCTACTTATCTCCCTAATGAAGCCTAGGATCCTGGCAAAAAGCAGATTAAATGATTCATGAAGACCAGACCAGAGGACAAAGGTATGTGTGTGCTACTGCTGCTTTGGTGGGAAAGGAAATATAGGAGCAAGAAATTATCACCTATTTGATGTCTTCAGTGGTTGATGGCACAGAAAGCAGGGAAAGAGCTGCTGCTGCAAGAATGTTGAACTGTGTTGTTCTCAGTTTTAACATTGTCTTTTTGTATTTCAGTGCATCATCTTGCACAATCTCTATTGTGTGTCCTCCATTTTGGAGACCACTGGTTTATACCCCCTCAAAATTAAGAGGGCAAAAGGGAAACTACTCTAACAACTAAGAATTCCCCTTCAAGAAATCAGCTCTGGGGGGCAGCTGGGTAGCTCAGTGGATTGAGAGCCAGGTCTAGAGATGGGAAGTACTGGGTTCAAATTTGGCCTCAGACACTTCCTAGCTGTGTGACCCTGAGGAAGTCACTTGACCCCCATTGCGTAGCCCTTACCACTCTTCTGCCTTGGAGCCAATACACAGTATTGACTCCAAGATGGAAGGAAAGGGTTTTAAAAAGATAAAATAAAAGAAAAAGAAATCAGCTCTGGCTTCTTCTGTAGCTTGGTCCCAGAAACTGATTTTCTCTCTTTCACTATCTCCTAACTTTATCACTAGCTAACAAACAAGGGAATAACAGAAAGGAAAGGTACAAGTTGGACCCAGAAAAGTCCCAAAGTGACCACTCCCTCTGGAGTCCAGGCACTATGGCCAAACTGAAGCACAATGATCACAGATTTCTCTTTGTTGGTACTGAAGATCTGTAGAATGAGTTTAGCTGTTGTAGTCTCCAAAGATGCCAGGGAATTTTAGGTTCAGAAGAATTGTTTCCTCCCAGATCCTCCCTGCTACCCTTCACCACCCAAGCCTCCAGAAAAGAGCTTGAATGTCCTCTCTCATAATTGGCAGTTGGCAGTTGAGAATCTTCAGAATCTTCACCAAACTCCCTCCTTCAGTGGCCCCTCCCATACAGAACCTCTTCAAGATTCCATGAGGCCAACTTCAGCTCCAAATCCCAGAGATGTGTGCTTGATTGAATCCTTGATTTGCTCCCTTCCAACTCTTACAAATTCCCCTGCTTTTGTCTTGTGGACCTTCCATTAGAGGGTCCATGCATGTTCCATCTACTCTGTTTATCTATTCCCTTTCTGTTCTTACTTTCTCCTCCCCCTGCCCCACCTGGAAAATAAAAAATCCTACACTTACCTCATCTTATTTTAATGCTATCCTTTCTATTCTTTTCTAAGGTGGAATAGGAAAGTGGGTAAAGGAAGGGAAAGGTTCCAATACATATTTCTAAAGAGTGAAATAATTTTGCAACAATCAATGAAATTTTGAAATTTTTCCCATGAATACAATGTCTTAGTTTTTTTTGCAGCATAACAAATCCTATTCTTACCAATGTCTTACTTATTTTTATGTGTAAACTAACTGAACACTATCTTTAACTTCTATTTTGTCTATTCTCTCTATTTCTAATGCAATAACAATCAGTGGTCTTCCTTATCTTTAATTACTACTTTACCTATGTTTTACTTATTTAAGGTTTCATACAATGCTATCTTGTATCATGGTATGGGTTAGTGGATTAACATTACTATTGTTTTTTAAACTATTCTTAACACTATGTTCTTATTCTTTCCTTGATTCTTGCTTTTTTTTTTTTTTAAACTTCCCTAACTGACTGCCTCTGTCCCTAATGACTATTTTCTTAATTATCTCTACTTCTATTAGTATGTTTAGTATTTACATGGTTTGGAAGTATTTACAGCCGACTCTATAGTTTTTCCAACTATATTACAGTAACTATGTACATCCTTCTTGCAATCTGCATTCCAGTATTAACCAGATACAAAGCTTTTCAGCTTCATACTTGGCTAAGCCCTTCCTGAGTTGCTATTTACATATTTACAATCCAGTCTTTCTGACACTTGCTTATTTATGCACAGTGTTGGCTAGTTATCAGTTTGTGTTGGGTTTCGTGTCCTTTTTGTGTAGTGTGGATGCACATACTTACCTTTTCTTCATTTCCCGTTGTCTAGCTTCTTGAGTAGACTGTAGATTCTCTTACTTGATGAGTTTTATGTAATGTGGATGCAATCTTCCCTATTGTGTGGTATTGATGTGTTTTTTTGCTACCGCCGCACTCATCCCGTTCCTTGTCCTTCTCTTTGCAAAGTTCATGATCTTTCCCATTGTATTTCAAGTCCTATTTCCTTGCATCTTTTCCTTGGTGACTTTTCTGGCTTCCTGTTCTTCTCTTGATTCTTGTCCCCTTCTCTATATCCCTGTCACATTTTGTCAGTTGTCCACCAACTTGCCAGCCAAATGGTCTCTGGTCTGGATACTGGAACAATGTGGCTTGCAATGTTTTGTCAGTGGTGTTAATCCTTTGATTGTGTGTGTATGTTATATATATATATATACATGTGTGTGTGTGTGTTTATTTCTTGATTCTGAGTTCATTGATCATTTTCTGCTTGATTTGGATGTTCTTGGTCATATTTCTCTTTCTTTTTTTTTTTTTTAAAGGAGCGAGTCTTTATTACGAGTATGGTGTTTTTTTTTAAACCCTTAACTTCTGTGTATTAGCTCCTAGGTGGAAGAGTGGTAAGGGTGGGCAATGGGGGTCAAGTGACTTGCCCAGGGTCACACAGCTGGAAAGTGTCTGAGACTTGATTTGAACCCAGGACCTCCCATCTCTAGGCCCAGCTCTCAATCCACTGAGCTACCCAGCTGTCCCCATATTTCTCTTTCTTTACGTGGCTTGCGTGATACCACAAATCTCTGTCATGAACCTTTATCACAGTCGAAGCTAATAGACCTGATGTGACCAGTCTATTTTACCTCAAGTGGTGACTTTCTATCAAAAATTTTCAAGTACACCCTGTTTCCAGGCTTTACATTGTGGATCTCAAAATCTATAGGCTGTCTTTGCTGCAAGATTCCATGAGGCTGGCTTCAGCTCCAAATCCCAGATGTGTGCTTGATTGAATCCTTGATTTGCTCCCTTTAAACTCTTACACATATGAACATAAAACTCTAAAAGGCTTAAGAATTCTGATCAATGCAGTGACCAAACACTCTAAACATTGTTGATGAAACTAGCTTCTCCTGAAGAAGAAAAAGAGATGATGGTCTCTATGTGCAGAATTAGATATACTTTAAAAAAATTTTTTTTTTGAGTTACATGTAGAAATAATTTTTGACAATTGTATGGGATTTTTTTTGGCATTTTAGAATCAAGTTTTCTCCCTTCCTCCCTTTCCTCCTTCCTCAAGGTGATGAACAGGTTATATCTATACTTTCATGTGATCCATATTTCTGTATTGCTCTTGCACTGATAGAAGTTACATGCTATACACACAATAGAAATCTCATGATAGTGAAAGATGAAATGCTTTCATCTGTGCTCAGACTCCAACAATTCCTTCTTTGGCTGTGAATACCATTTTCATCAGACCTGTTTTGCTAATAATGGTTTAGGCCAGTGGTTCCCAAACTTTTTTGGCTTACCGCCCCCTTTCCAGAAAAAATATTACTTAGCCCCCTGGAAATTAATTTTTTTTAATGTTAATAGCAATAGGAAAGATAAATGCACCTGTGGCCATCACCGTCTCCCTGGATCGCTGTAGCACCCTCCAGGGGGCGGTGGCGCCCACTTTGCGAATCACTGGTTTAAGCCTTCACAGTTGATCACGGCACACTATTTCTGTTACTATATACATTGTTATTCTGGTTGTACTTACTTCATTTTGCATCAGTTCATATAAGTCCTTCCAGGTTTTTCTAAACACCTCTTGTTCGTTGTTCCTTATGTTACAATAGTATTCCATTATAACCATAAACTACAACTTATTCAACTGTTCCTCAAGTGATGGATACTCCCTCAGTTTCCAATTCTTTGCCACCACAAAAAGGCTGTCAAAAATATTTCGTACATATGCATTTTAAAATAAAACAAATGTGTCAACATTTTTTACTTGACTATGCTTAAAACAAGAATAGTTCATTTTTTTTTCTAATTTGGAAAAGAGGATTTAGATGACAGAGGAGCTACCTATAGAGTTACCAAAAAAAGAAATCATTCAAGTACTTTTTTTTCTCATGCAGAGAAGATAACAGTAAAATGTAGTAAACAGCAAAAAGTTTTGTGGTAGTTTTAGGCTACATGACTTTTTCAGTAGTGTTTATGTTTCCAAATTACATTAAGACTACAAAAGTTACTATTAGAATTGTCTGTGCTTATAAAATACCAACTCCCTTTTTTTTTTTTTTTTTTACTGTTATATATACACATTAACACCAGCCTGCAACAAGTTACATAGAATCAGAGGCACTTCAAAGGCTTAAAAAGACACTTGCAACTTAAATTCCTATTTTTAAAGAGCAAAAACTGATTTTTTTCTTTAAACTTCCACTTGTCCCTTCAACTTGCAAGAAATTAACAAATACAGTGACCACTGGAATCTGCAGCAATTTCTCAAAATGTTAAAGAGTCTTTGGGTCTCCTTGGGTTTGTCAGTAACTTACACCAGCTCCTCCGGAAGAAAAGAAGGAAAACATTTTTTTCAAACAAAAAAAATTTAAAAGTAACAATGAATTTATTACATACTTAAAAAAAACAAGCTGTGCATAATAGATTCATGTTTTCACACTTAATCTTTTCCTTTTTCTTTTTTTTTTCATACCCTTATCTTCTGTCTTAAAACCAATACTAAGTAGTAATTCCAAGACAGAATAGTTGTAAGGGCTAGGCAATTGGGGTCAAGTAACTTTTCCCAGGATAACACAGCTTGGAAATATATGAGGTCCGACTGGAACTCAGGACCTCCCATCTCCAGGCTTGGCTCTCTGTATTCACTGAGCCATTTAGCCGTCCATTCTCTTCTTTTTCTATTGAAATATGCTCTTTTTTTGTGTGTTTGGATAGGTAACACTCCACTGTGGGCTCATTCCTCCTGCTCACACTGGCACTGGCAGGTTGGGTCCCAGAGGGATGGCTATTACTACTTTCACTATTCATAAGGCTAATCGTGTGGTTGGCTACCCTGACATTAGCTTCTGAGCCACAATAATTGTGCTTTCTCTTATCAGACAGGTAATAAACTAGTTCTTTAGCAAAGACATTTACTCTGATACCTTTACAAGAGCAAGAGTTACAAAATATGTCCCCCAGCACTGGAGGCATAGGCACCCACAAATAAAACCAAAATCCAGGAAAGGGAGAAGAGTGAGCCTAAACCTAAAACACAATTGTAGTGAGGCACGTGTATAGGACATACTCATGGCCAAGATGTATAAGAACACAAAATCTGCTGGGCTTTGGTGTCCTTTCTTCTGAAGAGCCCTCATGGAGTTCCCTGTGGAGCATAAATGCTGCTGCTACTCTATTGAGTTGGTTCCTCATAAGGAATCGTGTCTATAATGAACAGGTATTTCAGCTGGGTTTATTTTTCTAAGGTGCAGTGTCTAGGCTGGCCAGGCCAATCTGGTCCTGGGCTCAGACAAGCAGGCCACTTAGTAGCTGTGTGCCTGGCTTCTCCCTGAGCTTGCCTGCTACCATGAGTGGCCCCAACCAAGGTTCTATCCTACACCTTCATCTCTTCTCCCTCTATATTATTTTACTTGAAGATCTCATCAATTTTCAAGGACTAAACTGATATCCCTATGCATATGATTATCTAGCCCTAATCTAGCCCTAATCTCTAATTTGGAGTCTTGAATTTTCTAACACTATTGTTGTTATTGTGTGCAGAGTTCTCTTGATTCTGTTCACTTCACTTTGCATGACAGATCACTGGCTTCTGACCCCCTTCACTCCCCACCAAAAAAGGTTCCATGCAAAGATCACAGGATTTTTATTCCCAAGACTTAAATCCAAAACCCCAGCTCCCTCACTGAATGAACAACTATAAGACCATGGGCAAGTCACTGTTTCCCAACCTGTTTCCATATCTGAAAGCAAGGTTAATAGGATTAGGGTTGCACTGCCTACCTACTACAAAGAGAGGTTATAAGGAAGGGGTTTTGTGAGTTTACCTTTATCAGTTAGTAAGGGTTCCTGTTCTAATACATGATCTTCCTCTAAAAAAGAACTTATATACCTGTGTGCACATCCATTAATATTTAAAGAACGTGGGAACTTCCCCAACCAAGGCAGATTGAAACCCTTCTGCATAGTTTTGGTTTTAATAGATCCTTACCTTCCATCTTAGAATTGATACTGTGTATTCATTTCAAGACAGTAGAGTGATAAGGGCTAGGCAATGGGGGTTAAAATCACAGAGTTAAATAGTGTCTAAGGTCATATTTGAACCCAGGATCTTCCCTCTCTAGACCTGTCTCTCAATCCACTGAGCTTCCTAGCTGCCCTTGCTTCTGCATGGTTTTAAGAGATCTTCATAAAGAATAGCTGGACAAGGGGGCAGCTGGGTAGCTCAGTGGATTGAGAGCCAGGCCTAGAGACAGGAGGTCTTGGGTTCAAATCCGGCCTCAGACACTTCCCAGCTGTGTGACCCTGGGCAAGTTACTTGACCCCCATTGTCTACCCTTACCAATCTTCCACCTATAAGTCAATACACAAAAGTTAAGGGTTTAAAATTTAAAAAAAAAAAAAAATTAAAAAAAAAAAAAAGAATAGCTGGACAAGTTGTGGTTTATGCTTGTGATGGAATACTATTGTGCTCTAAGATATATTGAGGGGGATGGATTCAGAAAAACCAAGGATGAGCTAATGAAAAGTGAAGTGAGCAGAACCAGGCCATTGTATACAGAAAGAGCAATATTATACTCCATGCAAATGTGAAAGGCTACTCTAATCAATACAATGATCTAAGACAATTCCAAAGGACCCATGATGAAAATCCATCTTCAGAAGGAGATCTGATTAACTTCATGTTTCTTGCTTTTTTTTTTTGCACATAACTAATATCAAAATGCTTTGCCTGACTTTACATATATAATTGATATATTTTTTTGTCTTCTCAATGAAATGAGTGGGAAACAGGGAGAGAGAGAAAATTTGGAACTCACATTTTTAAAAATGAAAGTTAAAAAGAAATTTTAAAAATCTTAAATTATGAAAGCTGCTTGAGGCTGGGAAGTTGTCTTTGCTTTTGGTCACAAGAATGTGGCAAAGGCAAAATTTGAAGTCACTTTTCTTACTCCAGATACAGCCCAGTAGCTACTATGCCAAGCTGCTATGTGTGTATGTACATATTTATATATTTAAGCAACCTGAGAATTAATTGAATAATACCAGATGGGTATATATTAGAACCTGGCCTCCTCTGCCTGTAAATTAGGGAAGAAACATTAAATATTAATGCTAACAAATAAATGGAAGGATAAATTCAGTTAAGTACAAAAGTGGCTTGGCTAAATTAATGCAAATTAAACCAGGGTGTGACTTATTACTTAAAGCCTGGAGGAAAGGAAGTCCTAAACTATAGGTAGAGGCCCCATACCAGGAGAAAATGCCTCCACAAGAAAAAATCCAATCTATTGTTTTTAACAGCTTTACTTCTAATGCTGTCCACCTCCAGAGAAAGAACTAATGGAGTCTGAATACAGATTGAAGCAGATTTCTTTCACTTCATTTCCTTTGAGGTGTTTTTTTTTAATATGTGTCTTCTTCCACAACATGACTAATATGTAAATATGTTTTGCATAATTCCACATGTATAATCTATAAGTTGCTTACCATCTCTGGGAGTTGGGAGAGGAAGAGAGGGAAGGAGGAAGAGAACTTGGAAATCAAAATTTTATAAAACAAATGTTAAAAAATTGTTTTTATATGTAATTGGGAAAAAATAAAATATTATTAAAGACTTCTTTTCTGTCGGTGAGTAGGACATGTTGTAGTCATTGTAACTATTTCAATTAAAAATAGGGGCCTGTGATTTCATCAGTATGAGGAAGTCTAGATTCCTCTTCCAATGGCTTCTAATTTCTATCCTTAGTATAGTGAGTTACTTTGAGGAACTGAGAAGGGAAGTCAATCAATACTTATTAAGCTTGATTTTTTTTATACAATTAATTTAGTTCCTTGTATATTTGAGTAATTAGACCTCTGTCAGAATTTTTTGTTATAAAGATTTTTTTCCCAGTTTGTTGTTTCCCTTCTGATTTTGGTTGCATTGTTTTTGTTTGTGCAAAACCTTTATAATTTAATATAATCGAAATTGTTTATTTTATATTTTGTACTTTTTTCTAACTCTTGCTTGGTTTTTTTTTGTTTTGTTTTGTTTTTGTTTTTGTTTTTTTTAACATTTATTAATATACATTTTTAACATGGTTACCTGATTCATGCTCCTCCTATCCCCTTCACCCCCACCCCCACCCCCGCACAACCCCCACCCATGGCCGATGCGCATTTCCACTAGTTTTGTCATGTGTCCTTGATCAAGACCAATTTCCAAATTGTTGGTAGTTGCATTGGTGTGGTAGTTTCAAGTCCACACCCTCAATCATGTCCACCCCGACCCTTGCATTCAAGCAGTTGTTTTTCTTATATGTTTCCTCTCCTGCAGTCCTTCCTCTGAATGTGGGTAGCATCTTTACCATAAATCCCTCAGAATTGTCCTGGGTCATTGTATTGCTGCTGGTACAGAGGTCCATTACATTCAATTTTACCACAGTATATCAGTCTCTGTGTACAATGTTCTTCTGGATCTGCTCCTTTCGCTCTGCATCAGTTCCTGGAGGTCTCTCCAGTTCGCCTGGAACTCCTCCAGTTTATTATTCCTTTTCGCACAATAGTATTCCATCACCCGCATATACCACAGTTTGTTCAGCCA
>NC_058130.1:346284454-346284971 GCF_016433145.1 Gracilinanus agilis | reverse complement strand
GCACAATAGTATTCCATCACCCGCATATACCACAGTTTGTTCAGCCATTCCCCAATTGAAGGACATCCCCTCCTTTTCCAATTTGTTGCCACCACAAAAAGCGCAGCTATAAATATTTTCCTACAAGTCTGTTTATCTATGATCTCTTTGGGGTACACACCCAACAATGGTATGGCTGGATCAAAGGGCAGGCATTCTTTTATAGCCCTTTGAGCATGGTTCCAAATTGCCAGCCAGAATGGCTGGATCAGTTCACAGCTCCACCAGCAATGCATTAATGTCCCAATTTTGTCACATCCCCTCCAGCATTCATTACTCTCCCCTTCTTTCATTTTAGCCAATCTGCTAGGTGTGAGGTGATACCTCAGAGTTGTTTTGATTTGCATTTCTCTAATTATTAGGGATTTGGAACACTTTCTCATGTGCTTATTGATACTTTTGATTTCTTTACCTGAAAATTTCCTATTCATGTCTCTTGCCCATTTATCAATTGGGGAATGGCTTGATTTTTTATACA
>NC_058130.1:346228919-346264500 GCF_016433145.1 Gracilinanus agilis | reverse complement strand
GTGTCCCTGAGGGAACCAACTTCAGTGGAGCTTGTAGGTCAGACTGGGCATGGGAAGGTTTAGGGTCTCCCCACTCACACTAAACTTTGAACCTTAAAGAAGTCATTATCCTCTCCAGGTCTGTGTTTTCCCCATCTGTAAATTGGAGGGACAGTGAAGGGGAGAGTGAAGGGGAAGGGAGAGGGATGAGATTGGATTGATTTCTCTGTAATGAAATAATTGAAAGGGGGTGGGGGTGGGGGTCAAATTTGCTTCCTGCCCAGGACAAGAGCCCTCTTGTTACTGAGCCTATTGTTTCCAGTCCTGCATTTGAACACTGCTAGGGACAGTTAGATTTTCATCACTTAACCTTTTAGCAATTTTATCTTGTTCTAATGTAATTTTGGGGGGTCCCTTTGCAGAACATGAAGATCAATGCTGAGAATAAACTAAAGGCCAATGTTGCAGGCGCCAAGAGGGTGCCTGTACCCACTGCTGCCTCCAAGCCTGGGCTGAGGCCAAGAATGGCCTTGGGTGATATTGGCAACAAAGTGTGTGAGCAACAGCCTGCATCAAAAATACCTCTGAAAAAGGTAATCCTTACTTTGTTTCCCATGAATGAGTCTTCCTCTTTTAACTATAAATCTTTTCTGATTCTTTAGTTCTCCTCTTCTCTACAGGAAGCCAAAGCTCCCATTGCAAAAGTCGCTGCTAAAAAAGCCTCCAAACCAGTAGAAAAAATGCCTGTGCCTGAACCTGTTAAGGAAGAGAAATTAAGTCCTGAGCCTATTAAGGTAACTGATTCTAAAGGCATTATTCCTTCTATCAACATTCCCACATATTTCTTCCTTATGATTGAAAGATGCTGTTCAAATGAATTATATCCACAAGGATTAGATTTCATCTGCATGCTTGAAGTTGCCAGTCAAGTTGTAGTGACAAGAAATAGAAACTCTGCTGATTTCTACTGACCAAGTTCACTATCCTTGATTGCGTACTCTCTCTTGACAGGCATTTTTAGAATGTTAGAATGTTGGGGGCAGCTGGGTGGCCTAGGGGATTGAGAGTCAGGCCTAGTGATAGGGGAGGTCCTGGGTTCAAATTTGGCCTAGCTGTGTGATCCTGGGCAAGTCCCCCCCCCATTGCCTAACCCTTATCAGCTCTTCTGCCTTGGAACAATACACAATATTGATACTAAAATGGATGGTAAGGGTTTGAAAAAAGAAAGAATAAAGAATGTTAGAATGTTTTCTTAAAAGTTCCTGAATTTGTTGGGTTATGCTATATTCAGCAAGCTGAAACTGTGGATAGAGCTCTAAACCTGGAGTCCGGAAGATCTTAAGTTCTACTCTAGTCTCAAGACACTATCTGTGTGACCTTGGGTAAATCTCTTTACTATGCTTGCCTCAGTTTCCTCATCTGTAAAATGGGTGCATACCAAAGAAAGAAATGGCAAACCACTCCAGGATCTTTGCCAAGAAAACCCCAAAGAGAGGTTTGGACAACAGCATGCTATATTGACTAGTTAATTTCACACTTAAGTGGTTTGTAATTCAAGTACTGATATATCTTCCAGGTTTTTTGTTTCATTTATTTTGTGTTTTTTGGAAAGTTGTGTTAGGGGTAAAATAAATATAAAGATAGTCTTGCTAGGAGCAGAAAGAGTAAAGAGTATTAAATGTTAGGAATGATGGAATTTTTCCAGTGAATTACAGTTAAGGAAGGGAGTCAGATGGCATGCAAGATATTTAAACTATAGCATGGCTACTAATTATTAGAATTTTTAGCTATTTACTTTTTTAAAAACCCATACCTTCTGTCTTAGAATCAATACTGTATATTGGTTCCAAGGCAGAAGAGAGGTAAGGGCTAGGCAATAGGGGTTAAGTGACTTGCCCAGGGTCACACAGCTAGGAAGTGTCTGAGACCAGATCTAAACCTACAAACTCCAGGCTCTAGGCCTGACTCTCAATCTACTGAGCCACCCAGCTCCCCCCAGCAATTTACTTATAAATGGTGATTGGGATTTTTAAAAATCTACTCATTTTGAAAGCAAAAAAAATATAGCTTTCTAGAAACAACTGTCTTCTTTCTCTGCATCATTCTCCCTTTCTCTTCCCACTCTGCCTTCCACACAAAGACATTACAGCCAGAGATAATGGGATGTGAATCTATCTGTATTGTATACTGAACAGAATAATGTGTGATCAATTTAGTGGAATTAAATTAAAACTATCTCAAGCCTTAGGAAAGCTGATTATCCCCTCAGTCATGAAGGTGATAACATGGAGCACTTGAACACATGGGCTGATGGGGATATTATTGGGGCTGAAGACACTAAACAATAACTAGTCCAACTATCAGTAATATGGAATTAGGTCTTGATCAATGATACATGTAAAACCCAGTGGAATTGTACATCGACTAAGGGGGCTTTGGGGGAGAGGGAAAAAACATTAAATATGTAACTATGGGAAAATATTCAAAATAAAAATTAAAAAAAAAAAAGACATATAGGGCAGATTGAGAATTCTGGAGCTAACTAGCAGCAATATAAACAGGATCTAGGCTGTCCTCCAGAATTAGGACTATCTTTTCCTGCCCATATGCAGAAAGGAAAAAGGATAAAGAAAAAACTCCAAACCACAATACCTTTTCTTTCTAACATATATCTAACCATTAAACTTAAGAATCACTTGAAATTTATGTACAACCAAATTTGTTATTGTCTGATAATGCCTGTCAAATGACACAGTGTTTGGTATGCCTTCATTGTGTGGGAGGAGGGAAAGCTCAGAATATTTTATATTTGCTTCTACTGTATTTAGATTTCCAATAAATAAACTTAAGGTCTTTAAAGAACTAGTTTAGCATTTCATATTATTATTTCCCCCAAAAGCTGCTGCCATAGAATACAGATTGAAATTTTTTTTCCCCAAGGAAAAATGTGTAGACATTCACATAGCGATCATTTCTTTAAGTGGGTGGGTAACTATAATCAGAAGGTCTGCTTGCAGTCTGGTGGTATACCATTACAGTATTGATTCCAGAACTTTCTTTTACCAGGTGGATTCACCATCCCCTAGCCCAATGGAAACATCAGGATGTGCACCTGCAGAAGAGTTTCTGTGCCAAGCTTTTTCTGATGTCATACTTGCAGTGAAAGATGTTGATGCGGATGATACTGCGGATCCAAACCTTTGTAGTGAATATGTAAAAGATATTTATTGCTATCTTAGACAACTTGAGGTCAGTACTCTTCTTGAACTCTTCTTCCTAAATAGACTTCCTGTTATTTAAAGGGGTTGGGAGAGGAATGGATGGAGGCAAAAATATTTTAAAAAAAAATTTTTTTGTGACAAACTTAATAAACTAAGGCTAATAATAAGTCTGTGAATGATTAGTATTAGGATAATGAACTATATTTTGGACACGCAGAAGAACTTTTAGCCATTTATCAATAACTGACCTTTCTGGGTGGACTTATCTCCTGTGTTCAAGATAGTGTGCATTATGGAATATAATTTCAAAAGATGATTTACATTTCTTTGTGCAGGAAGAGCAGGCAATAAGACCAAAATACCTGGTGGGTCAAGAAGTCACTGGGAACATGAGAGCCATCTTAATTGACTGGTTGGTACAAGTGCAGATGAAGTTCAAGTTGCTTCAGGAAACTATGTACATGACTGTGGCCATTATTGACCGATTTATGCAGGTAAGCATAGGTAATCTGGAGGCCCTGGAGAGGTATTATGTGTGGCATGCTCTCTTGAGGAGATGTATGAAATTATAATCTTCAGTGGAATTTTTCCTGGAGTTGCCTCTGGCTATATACTATGGAAGGTTATAAATATAAAGAGTTATAGAGGAAGGTTTGGACTTGGCATCCAGAAGACTGGAGTTTGAGTCACCCTAATGCTAGCTGTGAGACTATAGCATGGGGTATGATAGTTCCTGCAGTATTATATAATATAATACACAAGCCCTCAGGATTGTTTGTAGTTTTAAGCCATAAAGTGTTAAATATCAATACTACTGCCCCAAACATCATAACAATGTAGTTAACATTTATATAGTGTTAAGATTGCAAAACACTTGTACATTCTCATTCAAACTCCACATAATAACTCTGTGAGGCAGATTTTATTTTTTTTCCAATTATGTGGAAAAAAACTTTGACATTCTTTTTTTTGTCTTCATTTTCCTTTTTCCTTTTTTTTGAAACCTTTGCCTTCCATCTTAGAATCAATAGCATGTGTTGGTTATAAGGCAGAAGAAGAATAAAGGCTAGATAATAGGGATTAAGTGATTTGCTTAGGGTCATACTGCTAGGAAGTGTTCAAGGCAAGTTTTGAAATCAAGATCTCCCATCTCCAGATCCATTTATCCACTGAACAACCTAGCTCCCTCCAATCCTCGTTTTTCTTTTTTTCAAACCTTTACCTTCTGTCAATACTGTGTATTAGTTCCAAGGCAGAAGAGTGGTAACGGCTAGACAATGGGGGTTAAATGACTTTCCCAGGGTCACACAGCTAGGAAGGGTCTAAGGCCAAATTTGAACCTAGGTCCTCCCATCTCTAGACCTGGCTCTCAATCCACTGAGCCACCTCACTGCCTCCATCCTCATTTTTCTGATGAAGAAATAGAAGCTTGAAGGTTGATTGAAGTAACTTCCTCATAGTCACACAGCTAGTAGACCTGAGGGTAGGATTCCAATCTAAGTCTTCCTGAGTCCATGTACATCATTTTCTCTACTCATTGTACCACACTGCTTCTCAAACCATAAATTTCATGGTTCAGAATGAATTTAGAACTCTCTTTAACCTGTCTCTCAACTGTGAAGTTTTCCTGATTTTTTTTTTTTTTTAGAACCTCTATAAAACTTAAGCCATTCTTTGCCCCATAATATGAGGAAGGTGAAATGGTATCTACCCAGGATTTGTTGGAAGGAATGTAGGGGAGAAGTCTATTTGTAGTAGTTAGGAGTATTACTTGTGTCTCTTTAGATGAGTGAGTGGCTAAGAACAGCCTTCTGATGACTATTAAAAAAGCCTAATGTCTGTCAGAACCTGCCAACAGTGTTTTTTCATTAGGATTCATTTTCTAGTTAGACTGTTTAAGAGGGAAAGGGAGGGTGTTTTCTTTTGAGTTCTTCGTAAGTGGTGTCTGCCAAGAAAATGGCCCCTGAAGGAGCTGCCTCTCATGAAGACACTTCTATTTGCATTGCTTCCACTTGGCAGTCACTATCGTTGCCTAAACATCTGTATGGATCATCCTTGCAGGATAACAGTGTACCTAAGAAGCTGCTGCAGCTGGTGGGTGTTACCGCCATGTTCATTGCCAGCAAGTATGAAGAGATGTACCCACCTGAAATTGGGGACTTTGCCTTTGTAACCGACCACACATACAGTAAGCACCAAATTCGACAGATGGAAATGAAGATTCTTAAAGCTTTAGACTTCAGTCTGGGTCGTCCTTTACCCCTGCACTTCCTACGCCGAGCATCCAAGGTTGGAGAGGTAAGGTGAATCTTTGGTTCAGGGTGATGTCATTTAGCTAAAATGATGGTCCAGTGTAAGCAGGCCTTTATAGTCCTTTGTGTTTCATGTTTCTTAAACTTTGCCGAATCTTGATAGGCAGATGCCAGTCTGAACGAGGAATGGTGAAGCTTATAGTCTACTTGGGAGATGAGAATAGGTACGCAGCCAAGTATGATACAAAGGAGATATCCAGAGCAAATGGAAAAATTGGAAAGAGGAAAGCTTTTTTTCTCCTCCACTTGAAGAAGGGAGGAGGCTTCTTATAGCTGGATCAAGGGAAGGCTTTTAAAGAATACTTAGTAGAAACCTGACCAAGTGGTGGAGGATGGATTTGAGGGTAGCTGGGCATAATTGGTGGGACAGGTTGCTCCCAAGGGAATGGAAATAATGCAGATGGAGGCCTTGACTATTAAGAGATCTCCTTTCTGTTCCAAAACTGGAGCAAAGAAGGTTAGAACATGGGTGAAGTCAAATTTTTGAATGGTAGAGCAAGGGAAATGAGGGAGATCTGCAGCAGTCATTCTGTAAGCTAAATTATTATAATAGTTAACATTTATATAGTTCTTAGAATGTGTCAAAGACTGCAATTATTATGGCGTTTAATGCTTATAACAACCCTGGGAGGTAGATGCTGTTACTTTCCCCATTTTAGAGATGAGGAACTGAGGCAAATAGATAGGGTCACAAAATGTCCAAGGCCAGATTTGAACATAGGAAGAAGAGTCTTTCTTATTCCAGGCCTGGCACTATCCATTGCACCACCTAGCTGCTTCCTCTGTACATTTTTAATAGAGACCTACAATTAAGAATTGAAGGCTTGAATAGCAACAGAGCAAGAGACTCAAGAGCTTAAGGACTGTAGTATCCTGCTGACTTTGGTTAAATTGGGTAACTATAGGGTCACAACTGAAGAGAAGAAATCAGGATTAGAAAGGACGGGGTGATGGATTGGCAAAGCAAGAAATGAGAATTCCAGAGTTCAAGGTGAAGACAGATCAGACTTGAGAAGAGTGTGGCACTGGAAGATGGGGAAGGCCAGGGGATTATGGCTAAAGAGGAGAATTTCAGAGTTTATGATCTTAAGAGATGAAACATTTTTGGGTGCTTCCTGATAAGGTCTTTTGATGGCAAGAAGGTAAGTGGATCTATCTGATGGTCTGTTCTAGGGGCAGTGAGATAAAGAGGCCTATGGGATTTTGTGATTTCTCACTGTTCAGAACAACTTAGACTGCTAAATTTCCCAAAAATCAATAGATTTAAGTCCTCTAGGGCATAGTTTTAGGAAGCCCTGTGGTCCAGAGACTGTACTGATGAAGCCAATGGCAAGAAGGTTCCAGTGTAGCTGATGATTGGATGGGATGCGAATCCTGGCTTGGTATTGATTGGGTTGGCTAAAGGTAGTGGGCTATGATCATGGAAGTTTAAAGTTACAGATTTTGTGGATTTAGTTTTCTTTAGTGAAGTTTGACAATTTTTTATAGGTCATATGGTTTGCAAACAGAAAGTTCTTTGTCGGTGAGAAAATGACTTTTCATTCCAGGTTGATATTGAACAACACACTTTAGCCAAATATCTGATGGAACTCACAATGGTAGACTATGATATGGTCCACTTCCCTCCTTCCCAGATTGCAGCAAGTGCTTTTTGCTTGGCACTGAAAGTGCTCGATAATGGCGAATGGGTAAGCCCTATGTCTGCTCCAGGTTATACTTATTGACCTTCTAGATAATTATATTTTTGTTGTGACTTTTCAGCCTATAAATCTGCTAAGGCCAGTCTGATTAATAAAGCAAACAAAGATACTGTTTCTTCTTTAACTCCCAAATCAAAGAGAGAAGCTTGAAAAAATGAGGATTTCTCTAGAGAACTTGAGTAGCAAGTACTCTGAAATAAGTTCTTATTTGTCCCTTCACTTCAGTACCTCTTTCTTAAAACAATATCAGGTTATAAGCAGCAGTCATCTCTCACACACACACATTTTTAAGGTCATCAATCTAGAGGCAGCAATTGATGAAAAGTGTAATTTAGCATTTTAAAATCTCTTAATGTTAATAATCAGAATATCTAGGCTTTATATAATGCTTACTATGTATCAAGCACTGTGCTAAGTGCTCTCCAATTCTCATCTCATTTGCTATATTAACTCTTAGACTCCAACTCTTCAACACTACATGTCTTATACTGAGGAGGCTCTTCTTCCTGTAATGCAACACATGGCTAAGAATGTGATCCTAGTGAACCGGGGGCTTACAAAATACATGGTAAGTGGAAGAAGTGGGTAGAGGGACCATGTTGCAATTTCTAGGTTAAGCCATGGGTAAGTATTTGTGCTAGAGAAAAGAACGTGAAGGTTTGGGTGTGTGCGTGTTTTAAAAGCTTACGTTTTTTGTAGATAGGTACATACAGTTCCATTGTCTTAGCTCCTAAGATCTATATTTGGTGGTTTGTTCTTTCCTTAATGGCTACCATTTTTTTTTTTTAATTCTTGCAGGCTGTCAAGAATAAGTATTCCAGCCCTAAGCACGCAAAGATCAGCACTATTGCACAGCTGAATTCTGTAGTAATTCAAGATCTAGCCAGGCCACTAACAAAAGTGTAACTCCTGATCTTGCACTGTAGTGAAATCTGCAATAAAATTGGCACCATGTGCCTTTTTGTACATATTATAGCTCCCAGATACTTGTCATAATAAAGTTTTCTTTTGTCCCTTTTACTTTTATGTGTTAACTTTTTTGATGTTAATCCTTCAGAAGAATTATAGGGATTTTTTAGGTTCAGTTTAAAGTAGGTAAAGGTTGACTCAACCTGGAACTTATCAGTCCAATGAGTGAAAACAAGGCCTATGCCTGCCACATTAAAAATGAGGATATCTGTGTGGGTCTCAAGGAAAAGGTTTGATGCCTCCCACCACTCCATGTATTGAAAAGGTATTTTTCAATGTTGTTATCTTGACAAGTAAGTGAAGAGTTTACATTAGCAAGCTGCTGATCTCTTAGTTCCGTGCTGAACAGTCTTTTCTCATTTCCCATCAGGATTTCCCTCATGGTCTGGCTCAGATCTGCCTTATTGCCTTCAAGCCATCTATTTTCTTCCATTTCAATATCCATGCCATCGACCCTATGTTCCCTCAACTCTTCTTCTTTAAAATTACTCTACATCAAGGGTTCTTAACCTATTCTATGTCACAGAACCTCTTTAGCAGTCTTTTGAAGCTTATAGATCCTTTCTCAGAATAATTTCTTAGATGCATAAAATAAAATACATAACATTACAAAAGAAGGCAATTATGTTGAAATACAGTTATCAAGGGGGTACTAGGTTGCTCAGTGGTTTGAGAGCCAGGGCTAGAGATAGGAGATCCTGGGTTCAAATATGACTTTTAAGACATTTTTTAGCTGTGTGACCATGGGCAAGTCACTTAACCCCCATTACCTAGCCCTTACTGCTCTTCTGCCTTGGAACCAATATACATTAATAATTCTAAGATGGAAGGTAAGGGTATAAGAAAAGAGTTTTCTTTTTCTTTTCTTTTTTTTTTTTTTTTAAACCCTTACCTTCCATCTTGGAGTCAATACTGTGTATTGGCTCCAAGGCAGAAGAGTGGTAAGGGTAGGCAAGGGGGGTCAAGTGACTTGCCCGGGGTCACACAAGGAAGAGTTTTCAAAGTGTTTTTATAATAAGTTTGTAGACTGCAAGCTAAGAGCTTATCTCTTTCTTCAGCCATCTCTCTTTCAGAGAAGAAATGGTCTTATCTGCTAACACTCATTTTCTACTTTCGCCCTTGAGCTACCTTTTCTGCAGACCTTACTCTATCATCTTTAATATCTACAGATCCTCCTCCTCGTATGGTCATATTCAGGTCTCTGCCTCCTTTTTTCTCCAACTCAAATTATGCCACTAATTGTCAAATCAAAGGGCTCACTTTGCAATTTCTGTTCAGTTCCACAGCATCACATGATCCTAGTTTTTGTCTTGCCTTTTTGAACCTTTCTTCATTGATTCATTTTGTTTCCTAAAATGTTGGTGTGTATTCCCCCAAATTGTGTTGGCCTTTTTCTCCTTATCCAACTTCAGTTAGCACCTGTTGGTGAACCCTTCATTCTTGATGTCTGACATCATCTGAAGGTTTTGCCTCTTCTACCCTTCTCTAAACCAGGTCCTTCTGATTTTCCTTATTTCTGCTAAGCAAAAGAACTTTCAATCTGACTGATTTCCTGTCCCACTGTCCATTTAGATTTTGTGAATTCTAATTCTCAAATTGTCCCTGCTGCTGCCACCCTAATTCATCTTAAACCTTTCACTAATCTGATTTCAGATAAGTATCCCTAATTGGTTTCTCTGCTAATCCTATGCAATAATACTGAACTTTACAATAAGTTTCCCATTGCCTTATGGCTTCAGCACATGATTCGACTTACTGCTAAAGCTTTATACTACATTGATTTCCTGTTTGAATCTCTTAAAAGTTACCTGTCCTTTTCCTGGCCTTAATTTGTACTCTTCTCTTTTCTGTCAAAACCTAAACTCCTCTCCTTCCATAAAGCCTCTTCCTCAGCAGAATTTTGATAATACTTTTTTTTCAGGGCATTGTAACATAGGATCAGAATTCTCCTTGGTCAGATTTGAGTTCAAATTCTGCCTTTGTTTTCCTCAGCAAAATTGGGGATGATACCTGTAGTACTTACCTCATAGGCTTGCCATGAGGGGCTAGTGAGATCGACTTGACAATAAAACACTTGGCAAACCTTCAAATTATATGTAAAATTTAATATATAAATTATATAATACAATAATAAAATTTATAATAAAATATAATTTAAAAATTTTTAATATATAAATTATATATTAATATTATAAATGTCTTATGCCAGTGATGGGCAAACTTTAAAGAGGGGAACCAAAGGAAAGGAAATGCTCATCTGTCAGTCTGTTTCTAAGGTAACTTTCGAAGTTTCATTGTATTTGTTAGATTAGGAATAATGTCATGCAGCTAGACTATGAATGTCGTGCAGCTGGATAGAACATTTCAGGAGGCCGCATCTGGCCTGCTGGCTGTAGTTTGCCCATCACTGTCTTATACTATTGATCACATTCTGTCTTTATTTTCATTGAGGTCAGGGACTATCATATGGTATAGAAAGCACTAGTCTTAGAGATTCAGAAAACCCTGGTTTGTATCCTGGGCTCTGACTTAGCAGCTGTGAAACTTTTACAATTTTTTTCTCCTTTAAGAGAACTCTATTTTCTCTTCCAACTCCATTTTCTCTGTACCACTCCTTCCTTCATACTATTAAGGTGGAGGATGTGGTGAGGTGGTAGGGAATTCCTTGTAACAAATATGCATAGTTAAGCAAAACAAATTCCCGTTTTGGCTATGTTTAAAAAAATACACTTCTATTCTGCATCCTAAATATCATCTCTGTTAGGTGTCCTCACTGGGATCAGGGATGATCATTATGTTAAGAATTCATAGAGCTTTCAAAGTTTGTTCTTATAGGGTTGTAATTGTGTCATTTCTCTATCCTCCTCAGTGTGCAAGTCTTCAGAATTCTTTGTTTATAATATTGATGTTAAATTGATATTTTTAATTCTACTCATTTCACTGTATCAGTTCATACAAACCTTTTCATGTCTCTTTGGAAGTATCTGTTACAGCACAATAGTATTCTATTACATTCATACACCATAGTTGTTCAGCCATTCCCCAATTAAAGGGCACTACCTTAGTTTTCAGATTTTTTTCCCCCTGAAATAAGAACTGCTATAAATGTTTTTTGTACATATAGGACCCTTTTCTTCTTTTCTGTGCTCTCTGGGGTGCTGGGGTTTATTTTAGGCTTGTCATCTTTGTCAGTCTGATGGGTGTGTGGTAAAATCATAGAACTATTTGTTGCATTTTTCTTATTAATAATTTGAATCATTAAAAAAGTTTATATGTAACCTGTTCAAATTATTTGACAACTTATCAAATGGGGAATGGTGACTTATTTTTTTATAAATTTGAAATCAGTTCCATATATGTCTTGGAAATGTGAAACTCTTAAATATTAACTTTTGAGTCTTTTTCCTTTGAATATAAAATAATAATAATGGGTATATGGGTATCATGTGCTTTGTAAACCTCAAACTACTATAGAAATATGAGCTTTTTGTATACTCCCCAGTTCCTTATACCTTGCTGACGCTCAATAAATGTCAAATGAATAAATTAATAATTTCCTTGTCTTCCTAGGATAGAGAGATAGACAAGTTTTTCTAACCAAGGAAGTATCAGAAATGGATAAATTTATGTACTCAAAAGGAAATTGCAAACATAAAAGATTGCCTTGGTTTAGGAGGAAAAATCTCCTTCGATTTGTGTTATATACTTTGTACATACACTTTTTAATGCGTTACATTTTAGGCAGTCCTTTGGGAAAGATTTCTGGTGGTATGACTACTGGATTAGGAATGATTGAAGAGCTAGCAGCTTCATCACTTTTGATGAAATAAAATCCAGATAAAGAATAGTATTGCCAAGTTCCATGTAAATCAGAGCTTTTGCCCATCAATTAATTATTAATGAGAACAACTTCAGGTTGGCAACCCAAGAAGACCTTGGGTATGAAAGGATCCAATTAATTCCTCCCTGGGAATTAATATGCCTTTTGACATATGTGTGTGTGTTTTCCTTTACTGTATTACTCCAAAAAGAACCAAATATTTCTGCACTTGCTGCTGCATTCTAAACAATTAAAAAGTGGTCTGTATCTTGGTTTTTAATAATAAAGATAGAGAGCCCTGGAGGTAGAGCATGGTGTATTAGATTTTGTATATGTGCCAAGCAGATTTCTTGGCAGAGGGGTCCCTATATAGGTATGACCATCCCTTATACAAAGTACCCTTGAATAGGCTTTACTGCCTAAAGCTAGTTCCTATACATTGGGACATGAACCAACTGCTTCACACCACCTCCCTTTTTATCTGATTCAAAGGATGCCACCTACTGCATCTTTTTGACAGATAGGATTTGGGAGTATGAAGTTGGGCCTGATCACAAGTCTAACCCCTGAGACATTCCACCTATTAACAATTCAGTTAGGTTGGCCAACTCCTTTAAAAAAAAAAAGCCACTACATACTGAAAAGATTAAGGTCATTCATCTTTTAGTATACTTAATGATACTAATAAAGTAAATAAGGATCAATAAACACCTTGATGACCCTTATCACTCTGATACCAGATAAGAAAATTTAACTTCAATTTCATGCCCAACTCCACTACTTCAATCCCCAAACTCCGACTTAGCCAATCATACTTCCAAAATCCTGAACTCTGAACTTAACCCCAGTTTTTCTACTTCTCATCAATTCACACTTCCTGAATGGTGTGTTTTGTTCAACTTCTTTGGGACTTTATAGGTCATTAAATCCTAATCTTCGTTTTTGATATATTGATCTCTGTTGTGCAAATTTTTGTGTTTAATATGATTAGCTCCATTTATTTTATTTAATTGTTCATTCCATTTAGTTAAAATGTGATTTTTTTTTCCTCTTTAGTAGAGATAAGTATATTTATACATTTTTATGAATTTTAAAAATAGTTGAAATGCCAAACAATTTTGAGGTTTTACCTTAGACCCTACAAATTGACAAAGATCACAAGAAGATAGGGATGACCAACGTGGAAGAGACTGTAGAAAAACAAGAACACTAATGAGATACTGATGGAGCTCTTGATTCATGAAAGCCACTTGGAATGTTATTAAGAAACTATTTAAAGTGTCCATGCCCTTTGACCAAGAGATTTCATTGCTAGGTTTATTTCCCAAGGAGGTCAATAATAAAAAGAGTCCATGTATTCCAAACTACTTATTTGTGGTAGTAAAGACCTGGAAACAAAGTAGATGCTCATAGAATGGGGAATAGTTAAGCACATTGTGGTTATTGAATATAATGAAATACTGTGCTGTAAGAAATAAGATGATATAGAGAAGCATGAGAGAGTTAAGTGAAATAAACAGAACCAGGAAAATTATACACAAAGACTACACCAAAGTAAACAAAGAGAATACCATTACAACAGACTTAATTCTATGAAATTACTATGTCCAAACTTGGAACACTGGATATGACACTGAGTCTTTCAGTATATTTATTTTTGGTTAACTCTCTCTCTACTCTTTGTTATAAGGGTGGGGAATACATGAGGGAGTGATCTATAGGTGATATAAAAAAAGAACATATAAGATATTTTTAAAAATATTAGCCACTGATCCAATCAGAGTTTTTATTGGGCAAGGTGCACTTATAATTCATTTTCCCAGCAATTTTTCCTGACTCCCAGTATTTTAGAATCTTGGGTTACTTGCCAGCCAAGGGACTTTTAGACAGAGTCACAGTAAGGAAAGCCTGAATTTGAATCTTCCTGGTTGTGTGGCTTAATCTGGACTAGTGACATAATCTTTTAAATTTTGTTTACATTTAAATTTGTTACATTAAAATATACAGATAATTTCCTCCTTCTACCCTATTAGAGAATGCATCATTTGACAAAAAGACGTGTATATGTTAAACTATCGTACTTATTTCTATTTATCTGTTCTTTATCTGGAGGTGGGCATATACAAGTCATTCTTCAAACTTTATTTCTATTGCTGTATATAATGTTCTCTTGGTTCCACTTGTTTCACTCTTAATAACTTCATGTAGATTTCTCCTTTTTTTTTGTTTTGAAAATGACAATCTTTCTATGTTTCACTTTCTTCATCTGTAAAATGAGGGGATAGGATTCTGTGACCTCAGAGGTCTGTTCTAAGTCAACATGAAATATTTTTGCTCTCTTACAAGATTATGTTATTTCTTTTCCATTCCTTTATCAGGTAGATTGGAAAGTTATAATTTCTATAATATATTGTATTTGAAATCTGGCATTTCCCCTCTTGAGAATCTAACCCAAACTTCAAATTCAATACTCTTTTCATCACACTATATTTTTTATATTTATATTTATATCTTTATTTTGCTCTTAAACAGGTCCTGTAAACTTTAGTAGAATTTGTTAAACATTCAATATTACTCAAATATTTTATCACTTATTTTGTATTAACCACATGAGATGTTAGTTTCAGTGCCATGGTAAAGAGAAATATGGTCAGAAAAGTGACAAAAGTAAAAATTAAGACTTGGAAGGTTTCAATAGGATGATATAGAACTTGATCTGAAAACTGTCAGTCAATTTTTTTCATTCAAATTTTCTTTTCCATTTTGAATTCTCCCCCTCCCCTTTTCCTCAGTGAGAAAGTAAGAAAAACAATGCCTAATACAAATTATGTAAATCAAGCAAAACAAATTCCCTCATTAAGCCACTGTTCAAAACAAAATAAATGAGCTTCAGTTTGTACTTTGCATCCATCACCTCTCAGTTTCTGGAAGTGAGTTTATTCTGAGTCCACTGAACCTGTCCACCGAACCTGTGGTTGATTCCATTGTGTTGACCAGAGTTCTTAAATCTAAGGTTTTTGTTTTTACAGTACATATACATTGTTCTGATTTTGCTCACTTCACTTTGCATCAGTTGTATGTCCTCCTTGGTTTTTCTAAAATCATCCTCAGGGTCAATTTCTTTTTTTCAAACCCTTACCTTTACCTTACCTTACCTTACCTTACCTTAGAATCAATACTATGTATTAGTTCCAAGACAGAAGAGTGGTAAGGTCTGGGCAATCTGGGTGAAGTGACTTGCCCAGGGTCACATATCTAGAAAATGTCTGAGGCCAGATTTGAATTTGGGACCTCCCATCTGTAGGCCTGACGGTCAAATTCTAGTGTGATTACAAATAACAAAATTTTAATGTTAAATCCTTGCTATTGCTAATGAATTTGAGAGCAAGATTCCTTTGAGTAAACTAATATTAAAAAAAAAAATAAACCTTATCTTCAATACAAAGTATTGGTTCCAAGGCAAAAAGAGTGGTAAGGGGTAGGCAATGGGGATTAAGTGACTTGCCCAGAGTTACACAGCTAAGTGGCTCAGTGGATTCAGAGCCAGGCCTAGAGACAGGAGGTCCTGGGTTCAAATCTGGTCTCAGACACTTCCCAGCTTTGAACTCAGACACTTCCCAGCTTTGAACCCAGGACCTCCTGTCTCTAGGCCTGGCTCTGAATCCACTGAGCCACTTAGCTGCCCCCTAAATTAACATTTTTAACTGTGACAAAATTGTTGCTCAAATTATGTCCCTGTTTCATGGACCAATCATGTTAACAATCCCAGCATTTTTTTTTTTATCTTTTATTCCAATAACAAATTTAAACTTAAGTTTTCCAAAGTTACATGATTCATGTTGTCTTCCTCCCCTCTTCCCTCCCTGCTCCTGGAGTTGTTAAGCAATTCCATTGGGTTATACACGTAATATTACTCAAAGCATATTTCCATTTTTGTAAGAGAATAATCTTCGAAAACCAAAACCCCAAGTTGTATACTCAGATAAACAAGTGTTAAATCGTATGCTTTCATCTGCAATTCTACTCCAAAAGTTCTTTCTCTAGAGGTGGATAGCATTCTTTTTCTTAAGTCCCTCAGAATTGTCCTGGATCATTGTATTCCAGTATCTTCTCCACATTGTAAGGTAACAAAGAATTTTCTTTATGGATACATTGTATATAGAAAATCCGGTGAACAATTTGGTGGAACTTAATTTTTTTTCCCTCAGCTGTAATACTGCTATTATTTACTTTGTAAACCTTTGTTGTAATTTCATAGCAAGAACTCCTGCAAAGCCAAAATCCCCACTGAATGTGTCATCATTCTAGCCTTGAGCATCATCAACCAGTCAAATGAGAACATACAGATAAAGATTTCTGAGGAAAAACATGTACTTGATTTTAGCCAAAAGCCCTGATAAACTAAGTTAACCAAATTGAGTAAGATCAATAGAAACAAAATAGTAAATTGATTTAACAAGTATTTCTGGAGCATCCACTTTGTTGAAGGTAGCAAGTGCTGAGGTCAGTAGGATACAATTCATGGCTTCTCTGAGGTGATATTCTAGTAGCTGAGAGAAAAACATCCAAGGAACTCAAAGCAAAAAGAATAAAAGAGGTTCAACGTGCTGTGGGGCTTCATAGGATGTAGAGATTATATAGGCTTCAGAACAGCTGACTAGTATTCCATATTCAGTACATGTGTATGTGCTTTAGGGTGGGGAGAAGAAATAGGGAAAATGGAAAAGGTGGATGGCATAGAGTGGTGTAGGGGAAAGTACAGTTGATTTTTGAATCAAAACCTTAAGGTTCAAGCCTTGACTCTTGACATTATGACATAGGCAGTTCCCTTCCACCCTCAGTTTCCTCTTATAAAATGGGTCGGAGGCAGACTATTATAGTTGAAAGTACCAAGATTTCAAGGTCAGAATATCCACTTCAAATATGGGTTTAGCCGCTTAATACCTAGTAATTTAGGTCATTTAATTGTCTTAGTCTCCAGTTTCTCCTGTGTGTAAAATGAGAGTGCTCAGTTGGATTTAAATCAATGACAATTTATTAAGAGCATTCTTTGTACCACACTGCTAGACACTGGAGATATACAAATATAAACAGCCTCTGACTTGTGTCTTATGATACATTTAATACCTACTTCATCACAGTCTAATGGCTTCCTTTCAAGTTTAGGCTAAAGTCCCTTAAAATTTTTTTTTCCACAATTACACGCGAAAACAATTTTTAACCTTTAAAATTTTTTTGAGCCAAATTCTCCTCCCTTCTCCCTGAGATGGCAAGCAATCTGATATAGATTTTACATGTGCAGTAACATAAATAGTTTTTTCCATTAGTCATTTTGGGAAAGAGAACAACAAAAAAAGAGTGAAATATAGTATGTTTCCATCTGTATTCAGATTCCATCTGATCTTTCTTGGGAGGTAGATGGCATTTTTTATCATGAGTCCTTGAGGACTATCTTGAATCAATGTTTTGCTAAATACATTTATAATTGTTCATCATATTGCTGTTATTGTGTACAATCCCCTGGTTCTGCTCATTTCCCTGTGCATCAGTTCATGTAGGTCTTTCTAGGTTTTTCTAAAATCATTTTTTAGAGCACAATGCTATTCTATTACAATCATATACCACAACTTCTTTAGCCATTTTTGAATTTATGGACATCCCCTCAATTTGCAATTTTTTTGCCACCACAAAAAGAGCTGCTAAAAATATTGTTATACAAAAAGATCCTTTTCCCTTTAAAAAAAAAAGATCTCTTTGAGATACAGATAGCGATGGGTATTGCTGGATCAAAAGGTATGCACAATTTTAGAGCCCTGGGCACATTTCCAAACTGCTCTACTGGTGGGGGGGGGGGAGGGGGGAAGGTTGGTGGGAGGGGCAGCTGGATAGCTCAGTGGATTGAGAGCCTGGCCTAGAGACAGGAGGTTCAAATCTGGCCTAAGATGTTGAAAGTTGTCCAACATTTCCAAGTTTAGGCTAAAGTCCCTTAAAATTTTTTTTTCCACAATTACACGCGAAAACAATTTTTAACGGCTTAGGTGATAAAAATGAGACTGGATTTCTGTCAGCTCATGCTGCTGCTCGGTGTGCTGCAATGAGCTTGGGATTTTATTATATACTGTATACAAAACCCATTTCACACAAGAGCTCAAAGAAACTTCGAAGTTGCGCAGAAAAACAAATTATGTCATATCAAAGCACAAAAACCCTTAATAAAAAAAAACAAAAAAACAAACAAACCTTAGTGATTTCAGGGTAGAGATAGCCTGGAATAGAACAAGGTCCAAGGCTGAATTCTAGCTGCCTTATTATTAGAAAGCTAATTCTGGGATACTTTTCTCAGGTGGAAAGCCTCTACTGGAGGAGGTTTTGTCTAGATTTGGGCCTTGACTGTCTAGAGACAGATTCAGAGCCCAGGCAGCTTTTTGCTTAATTTCTGTTTTTAGTCTTGGAGAGAATTTGTTAACCTCTTAACTCTTGGTTTGCTAAAAACTTAAAATTTTCCAATAAGGCTATAATGCTTTCCAATAAGAAAAAGTTTTGGATCATAAAAGGGGTCAAAATAGGAGTCTCAATGGCTCCCAACGCTAAGATGCTTCCTAGCTATGTGACCCTGGACAAGTCACTTGACCCCCATTGCTTAGCCCTTACCACTCTTCTGCCTTGAAACCAATACACACTATTGATTCTAAGATGGAAGGTAAAGGTTTAAAAAAAATTGCTTTCCACAATGGTTGGAACAATTCACAATTGTACCTACAGTACATTAGTGTCTCAATTTTCCCATGCCCTCTTCAACACTTATTAGTTTCCTTTTCTGTCATATTAGTAAATCTAATAGGCGTGAGGTATCTCAGACTTTTTAAAACTTACATTTTTCTAGATTTAGAGCATTTTTTCACCTGACTATAGGCAGCCTTGATTTCTTTATCTGAAAGCTGTCTGTATCCTTTGACCATTTATCAATTAAATGACTTGTAGTCTTATAAATATGATTCATTTCTCTATATACCTGAGAAATAAGACATTTAGCAGAGAAACTTGCTGTGAATATCTGCCCCACAGCTTTTTGTTTTTCTTATAATCTTAGTTGCTTGGTTTTGTTTATACAAAACCATTTAAACTTAATACTAAAATTTGGAAAACAATATGGGAGAGATTAGGTTTAGATCAACATCTCACACCCTACACCAAGATAAATTCAGAATGGGTGAATGACCTGAATATAAAGAGGGAAACTATAAATAAGTTAAGAGAACATAGAATAGTTTACTTGTCAGATCTCTGGGAAAGGAAAGATTTTAAAACCAAGCAAGAGTTAGAAAAAATTACAAAATGTAAAATAAATGATTTTGATTATATCAAACTAAAAAGCTTTTGTACAAACAAAAACAATGAAGCCAAAATCAGAAGGGAAATAATAAACTGTGAAAAAATTTTTAAAACAAAAATCTCTTGAGACGGGTCTAGTTACTCAAATATACAAGGAGTTAAACCAATTGTATAAAAAATCAAGCCATTCCCCAATTGATAAATGGGCAAGAGACATGAATAGGCAATTTTCAGATAAAGAAATCAAAAGTATCAATAAGCACATGAGAAAGTGTTCTAAATCTCTAATAATTAGAGAAATGCTAATCAAAACAGCTCTGAGGTATACCTCACACCTAGCAGATTGGCCAAAATGAAAGAAGGAGAGAGTAATGAATGCTGGAGGGGATGTGGCAAAACTGGGATATTAATGCATTGTTGGTGGAGTTGTGAACTGATCCAACCATTCTGGCTGGCAATTTGGAACAATGCTCAAAAGGCTATAAAAGAATGTCTGCCCTTTGATCCAGCCATACCATTGTTGGGTCTGTACCCCAAAGAGATCATAGATAAACAGACTTGTATGAAAATATTTATAGCTGTGCTTTTTGTGGTGGCAAAAAACTGGAAAATGAGGGTATGCCCTCCAGTTGGGGAATGGCTGAACAAATTGTGGTATATGTTGGTGATGGAATACTATTGTGCTCAAAGGAATAATAAACTGGAGGAATTCCATGTGAATTAGAAAGACCTCCAGGAATTGATGCAGAGCAAAAGGTGCAGAGCCAGAAAAACATTGTACACAGATACCAATACACTGTGGTAAAATAGAATGTAATGGATTTCTGTACTAGCAGCAATGCAATGACACAGGACAGCTCTGAGGGATTTATGGAAAAGAACGCTACCCACATTCAGAGGAAGAACTACAGGAGTGGAAATTGCTTGAACACATGGGTTGAGGTGGACATGATTGGGGATGTAGACTTGAAACTACCACACCAATGCAACTATCAACAATTTGGAAATAGGTCTTGATCAATGACACATGTTAAAAACCAGTGGAAATACGCATCAGCCATGGTGGGGGGGGGGAATTGAGGGGGGTGAAGGGGAAAATAAGAGCATGAATTAATGTAACCATGTTAATTTTTCTTAAAAATGAATATTAATAAACGTTTAAAAAATACCAAAATTATCCATTTTACAGTGTATAAAGTTCTCTTGTCTCCTTTGGTCATAAATTCCTCCTCATGGATTTGACAGGTAAACTATTCTATGCTCCCCTAATTTGCTTATGGCAGCACTCTTTGTCTAAATCATGTATCCATTTTGACCTTATTTTGGGATATGATTCCAAGCTCAGTCTCTTCCATACCTTTTTCTAGTTTTCCCAGCCATTTTTGTAAGAGTGATTTCTTGCCCCCAAATCTTGGATCTTTGGGTTTATCAAACACTAACTATGGTCATTTGCTACTCTATAATGTGTAGCTAATCTATTCCACTAAATCCCCATTCTATTCCTTAGCCAGTACCAGATTATTTTGATGATTACAGTCTTGTAACAAATAAGTCACTCCCTAAGTTTGTCCTCTGCACCCCATATTTGCCTGCTATGGAGCTGAACATAGGATAAAAGGGTGTGGGATAGAGCACTCACTCTTCTAAGCTCTTCCCCGATCTCTCATATTTTTCTGGGTAGGTGAGATTTCTGTCCCCTTCCTTCATTTCCCTTTTTTCATATATCTCCATCTTTAATCAGGAAAAAGGGATAGGTTCATTATTCTGGCCACCACACAGAGCCAAAGACTCTGGGTACCGTACCCCCGGGAAAAAGCACTATGCTAAGTACCAACTGGGAAGGGAAACTGAGCCTGAGAGTCTCTTATACCCTTCTGGGACGCCTACAGAGACTATCCACAAACAGGTGTGTAAACTAACATTCAGCAGCTATGGTATTAGGGAACAGTCAGCTGTAACAAATCAAATGCAAAGGTCAAACTTGGCTTCCTGAGAAGAAACTTTAACCCAGTAGAGAAGCCTCAAAAACAAATAAACAGGGGGCAGCTGGGTAGCTCAGTGGATTGAGAGCCAGGCCTAGAGACGGGAGGTCCTAGGTTCAAATCCGGCCTCAGACACTTCCCAGCTGTGTGACCCTGGGCAAGTCACTTGACCCCCATTGCCTACCCTTACCACTCTTCCACCTATAAGTCAATACACAGAAGTTAAGGGTTTAAAATTAAAAAAAAAAAAAAACAAAAAAAAACAAATAAACACACTTAACATTTCATTATATTCAAAATAGGGGTGTCTGGCACTGGGGGTTCCTCAAAAGGGCAGTGGTAAACTGAGGCAACCAGATTTCATGTTGATGAGAGTAAATTTTATTTTATTTTTTCAATTTTTATTTTGAATATTTTCCCCTAGTTACATAGTTCATGTTTTTTCCCTTTGAGCGTAAATTTTATAACAGTGACTGCAATATTTTATTAATATCACATTTAATAATTTTACTTTTCATTTATTACAAATGTTAGTGCCTTCTCTCTGTTAATTATCTCCACTTTATCTTGCTTGTTCATAATTCTTTTCCTGTGGTCTCCCCAGTTAGATTTTTGAGTTCCTTAAGAGAAGGGACTGTCTTTTGCCTTTCTTTTTATCCCTTTGCACAGTGCCCAGCACAGAGTAGGTGCTTAATAAATGGTTATTGGCCAACTGTCCTACCTCATAAGATTGTTTTGAAAGATGGTCAAAGGATATGAGCACATAGTTCTCAAAAACCCTACAAACTATTAACAAGCACATGAAAGATTGCTCCAAATCACTAATAAGAAAAATAGAAATGAAAAAATTCTGGGATTTCACTTTATACTCAGAAAGATGGTAAAGATAATAACTTTTAGAAATAGCCAATATTGAAAAGGCTTAGGCATATAAATACAGCTGGAGTTAACTAGTCTAATCATTCTGGAAAGCAATTTGGAGACTGGCTTTAAAACATGACTATAAAATAGCCACTCTTTGAGATTCTACTGTTAAGCATACACCAGAAGGATTTTATAACCCAACAGATTTTATGCTACTCTCCAGTTTATTGGAATTATTTTTAGCTTCAGATTACAATTGATCACATTTATATAGCATAAAGGACCTCGTTCAGAACCTCCTTCTGGTGTATGCTCCTCTATCTCTCTCTCTTCCTCTCCCCTCTCCCATCTTCTTCTTTCTTCTCTTCTCAGATAAGAGGAAAAAGGGAATAAAATTCAATATCTGTTAGGTACTGCCTGTGTGACCTTGGGTAAATCACTTTGGGATTGTCTGGAAAAGAGAAAGACATAGAATACAGAACAGGAGAGTAAGTGTAGACTAGAAAGCTTGCTCGGTGTACTGAGAGGGCAGCACTGAGTAGTCCTTTCGAGGCCCGCCCCGAGCCAGCAAACCCCGCCCCTATCCCCTGCCTCCTGACACGTGACCGTGTAAGTTTCAAACGCTGCAAAAAGCGGGAATCTTAGTGGCTCCCTCCCCGGGATCCCGGGTTCCGGTATGGCAGCGCGAGATGCCAGGACCCGGCAGGTCACGCACCGCTCCAATAGATCCAGGGTCGGAAATGCCCGTGAGGAAGTCGAAGAGGTATGGAGCTCTCGGCGGTTGCGTGCCAGGAGCACCCCCGGCAGGAATGTATCCAAGGAAGAGGAGGCGGCACCGAGAGCGCTGCGGTCTCGCTCTTATCCCACACCAAGGCGTGCCCTGCGCAGCTCGAGTGTGAACGCTCGTAGGGGGGAGGAGGAGGAGGAGGAGGAAGAAGAAGTAGAGGGGAAAGAGGTAGAGGAAGAGGAGGAGGAGGCGGGGGCGGCACAGGGTGCCAAGCCCGGCCCGGTTCGGTACCGCCTCGGAGTGGAGGAAGAGAAAGCGCCGAGGATCCCGTCTCTGCGCAGCTCTAAGAAACTTACGGAGGAGTACGAAGAAGTTGAGGCGCGGAGCACCCAATCTCGGCGCCTCACGAGCAGCTCCACCAAGTCCACCGGGGAGAAGGAGAAAGAACTGCGGAGCACCCAGTTCCGACGCGCCACTAGCAGTGCCCGCAGGAATGCGCGAGAATGGAAGAAGCAACTGAGGTTTTCTCGGTCTGGACTGCCGGAGCGCCGCACTGGCAGGAATACACAAGAAGACGAGGAGAATGTGAGTCTCCCCGCCTCCCAGAGGGCCAAGTCCTATTCCCTCGGCCACAACGACCAGGAGGAGAAAAGGGTGGAGGTACAGAGGACTCTGCGCCCCACACGCAGCACTGGTGGGGATTTGAAATTGCGAAAAGAAGAGGAGGAGGTGCGGAGTACCAGGTCCCTGCGCTCCCGGCGCAACCCGAGCGGAGGCGCGAAAGCTCTTAGCGCTATACCTGTGAGCGCCGAAGGCAGCACCGGTGAGAACGCACCGGAGGAGAAAGAGGCGACTGGGTCCCGGCGTGCCAAGAGCCGCACTAGTGGGGATGTGAAAGCGCGGCAGAAAGAGAAGCACGGATTGAGCACCACTTTGCTGAAGCAGACGGTATCTGCCGGAGTCAAGAAAGTAGTTGAAGGAGAGGATGAGGCGTTGCTACATCCTGGAGCCACGGAGGCTTTACGCAGTGCTGGAGACGAAGTATCTTCTGACATGTTCCACGACTCAGAGGAGGAGTTGGTACTCCAGCATCTGGAGCCCAACCCGAACGAGGACGCTAGAAACAATGCGCTGGCTGCTTTGGCTCGATGCGCCGTGCCCAGTAGGAGCGGAGAGGTGACTCCTCCAACTGCCTCCCATTGGAGAGAGATTGAAGAAGAGAGAAGGAAGGAAGATGAAGACTTGGACTTGGTCCAGCCACTGCTCAGGTTCCTACCCCTTACCCCACCCAATTTAGCCCCTCTCCCAGCTCCAGGATTGTAGACTTTAGAGTTGGTAACAGGTTTCTATTACAGAATCCATCTGAGGCCCCAAGATTGATAGTGATATATGTACAACAGGTAAGAGCCGAACAGGCCCTAAGCGGTAACTCCCAAGTGGTAGGAGTCACCTGTTCTTCCAACCTTCACTTTTCCACTATTGTAAGGTTTTATCTGATCCCTGCAAGAAAAGTGTTTCTTAAATCCAAAATTTAGGATTTAGATAGGATACACTCTTTTGAAGATATGGGGTTCTTCACAGATCTTAATTTAAGTTCCACCCTTTTTGCCTATTTTTTTTTTTTATTTGTTTTTGCTACCACTTTCTTTGGGTAAAGATGCTGGATTTTTTTTGGCAAATAGATTTTCCTTAGGTTAGCTATATTTGACCACTGGAGCAGTCACTCCACCCTTGAAAGCAATAAGGGAACCAAACCGTTAATATAAACAGTAAACCCCTGTTTTTAGAAGTATTGAAATCATATAACAGTTTTATACTGAGAATATTTGGTTGCTTTCGTTTAGCTTTTAAAACCTCAAAAAGGGTCTTTTTATTTTGAAAGTTCTAACCCCAGTTCACAGAGTGACATTGGGTTAATCATCAGATTTCTTCAGGCAGCATTTGAAAAATCTGTAAGTTGTCCCAAACTGCTTACCTCCAGGACCTGTTAAATGGATAAGCAAAGGAATGATAACCTTGCCAAAGAGGGAGCATTATATTTGAAACTGCTACTGTGCACGTGTGAATGCTTCATAAAACTGTTTGCTGATTATTTACCATTATGTGCATAATGATTCCGGTTTTGTTCGCATTTTTGAGTTACTTAGAATCATTGAAACAATCACTCTGACCACCATACCTTTAAATATCTGTAGAAGAGGGGATTTGACCTTATCTTGGTTGTTCATTCCAGTCTTTCAATAGCTGCCCCCAAGCATGACTGACTGACTGACTGACTTCCTTCCTTCCTTCCTTTCCTCCCTTCCTCCCTCTCTTATTTCTCTTCTCTCTCTTTTTTCTCTCCTTTCCTTATCTCCTTCTCTCCCTCTCTCCCTTCCTCCCCTATCTTTCTTTCCTTTGCTGTGGAGACAATGGGCAACAGATAACTTCACTAGCTTCTACTGGTTCTTGACCTTCAGGAGCCAGTTTTCTGTTGGGTAAACCAAAAAGCCCAAGTTCCTTGACCATTTTCATTTACTGCATTTTTGTTCTTTTCCTGTCAACCTGTGGGAAATTGGGAAAGTTTCAGCTGTCTGGTCAGAAATCGAGCAGACTAGTTGAGGAAGTGGAAATCATCTTGTTTCTAACAGTGTTTCTCTTGTCTTCATAGAATAAAGGATCAGATTAAACAACAGCTACTGGAATATAAAGCAGAAGTTGAAGCAAGTAAGTCTTCATTTAGCTTTTTCTACTGTCAGCTTTGATTGTGGAAAGAACAATAGGAAACTGATCAATTGTTTAGGGCAGTGCTGGGCAAACTTTTTAAAGAGGGGGCCTAAGGAAAGGAAATGCTCATCTGTCAGTCTGTTTCTAAGGCAACTCTTTCGAGGTTTCATTGTATTGTATCCTACTCATTATATTGGTCAGATTAGGAATAATGTCACCAGGCTGGATAGAACATTTCAGGGGGCCGCATCTGGCCTGCGGGCTGTAGTTTGCCCATCACTGGTTTAGGGGAAAGGAAACCTGCTTTACAGAAAACTGGGCTTGTTCAAATATTCATTCTCTATTTTGTGCATATCTTTTCTGTGCCTAATTGTGCTACAAAATAAAGTTTAGACTTAGTCTCTGTCCTTCAAGAACTTTCAGGAAGGAGGACAGCTAGGTAGTACAATGGGTAGAGCTCCAGGTCTGGGAGACCTGGGTTCAGATTTGACCTCAGACACTTCTAGTTGTGTGACCCTAGAAAAGTCATTTAACCTTGTTTGTTTAGTCCTTGCCCTTCTCTTTTAAGAATTGTTACTAAGACAAAGTAAAGGTTAAAAAAAAAAACCACAAAGAACTTTCCAGGAATATGGTAGTAGAAAGGGTACTAGATTTGAGTGAGACCTTTGTTTGAATTTTAGTTCTGCCATTTATTTATTTGTTTGTTTTTTAATAAACCCTTACTTTCTGTCTTGGAATCAATACTAAGTATTGTTTCCATGGCAGAAGATAAATAAAGACTACACATTTGGGGTGAGTTTAAAACTAGAATATGAAGTATGTACAGTGCCTGTGGGAGTCTTTGATATCAGCTGTTTAAAAGTGATTCTTTTATTGTTTCTTTTTTTAATCTTGTTTATCCCCTGCTGTTACTGATTCTGCAAATTTTCATCATTAAAACTTGAACAACTTGTAGTACCCCTCCATCAAACCTGCTTATAAACCAATATGTTAGGTTTATAATCATAAGAATAAATATTTAGGAGGCCTAGTGAGTCACAATAATAGTATCCCAATTCTTTCTAAGAAAGCTAGATTTGTGTTTTCTGTGGCTTTAGGGGTGTTTTTTCTTTTCTGCCTTTTTTTTTTTAAACCTTTACCTTCTGCTTTAGAATCAATACCATATATTGGTTCCAAGGCAGAACAGCAGTAGGGGATAGGCAACGGGGGTTAAGTGACTTGTCCAGGGTCATTGAGTCACCTAGCTACCCCTTTTTTTTTCTGCCTTTTTAACTTAGAACTTCTAGACCAGGTTGTACTGAGGCCTCAGCCTCATGAGGACTGGGTATTTTTTTAAAGGCCTTCTGTTTCATATGTATGTTCCTCAGTAGAAATTATATTTTTCTATCTTGTTAATTTGAATAATATTGCTTATTTTGTAGGTAAAGAGAGACCTCCAGAAGAATTCACAGAAGAAGGCTTACTTCAAATGTATGGCTTCTCAGTTTTCTTTTGTGGAGTTTTATCTGGATTAGTTAAATTTCCCCTTACCTTCCTCACAGAATTGTGGAGCTCAGATGAGATAATACCAGTAAAGCTCCTAGCACAATGCTTGGCCCATAGTAGGCACTTCATAAAGCTTGCTCCCTTCCATTCACTTTATCTTGAGCTTTGGTCTCAGTGATGCTTAGTCTTTTTTTCCCGTTTTTTTTTTAATTTGTATTTTAATTCATTAATTTAGAATATTTTTCCATGGTTACATTATTCATATTCTTTCCTTCCCCTCCTCCTACCCCCTCCTGTAGCCAAAGCAATTCAGTTGGGTTTTACATGTATCATATCTTAACCAAAGGATTTTGAATTTTACAAAATGCCTACTGTATGTTCCAGTTGCGTAAGTACTAAGGACCCTAATATAAAACAAAGTTGTTGCCTTAGAGTTTACAATCTAATAGTGGGAACAGGGGGCAGAGAGGGAAGAGGGGACCAGGGAAGAGAGTTTTGGTCTGAGAGAGACCAGTGAGTGAACCAGAAAGCAGTTGATTGTCACAAACTTTCCAGAGTTAAAGGTAATGGATTGTTTTTTTTTTTTTTAACCCTTACCTTCTGTCTTAGAATCAACATTAAGTATTGGTTCCAAGACAGAAGAGTGATAAAGGCGAGACAATTGGAGTTAAGTGACGTACCCAGGGTCAAGCAGCTAGGACATGTCAGAGGTCAGATTTGAATCTAGGACCTCCCATCTATAGACCTGGCTCTCTATCCACTGAGTTACCCAATAATAGTGTTTTGATGACTTTTCCCAGAGCAACTAATGGAAGAGGAGGAGGTAGTACATATACAGAAGCAGGGAAGATGGCAAAGTGCCCAAGTCTGGACTAGATAGAGTGAGTCAGTTGAGCTTAAACTTATTAATCGGGACAGCTCATTGGCAAAGCTGAGTACATTATTGCCACCTCCACCATGTCTGATCCTCACCTCAAGTTGGCTAGAACAGTGTCTGGAGGTTCTGGCCTGCAGAATTTATCATTGAAAAAGAGAAAAGGGGGCTAGTGACTGGAAAAAAGGTAGAAAGATGCCTGAGTGGGTTCAGGTTTCCTGGTAGATGAGTGCATATTCATGTTCCTACTCTTTGGAATGCCCTTTCTTCCTTTCTAATTATTGAAATTCCTATCCTTCAAAGCCTAGCTTTGGTCTTCTTTTTCCATGGAAATCTCTAATCCTCATTACCCACTCACTTTCCTGAATTCCTATAGTATAAATAGAAGGGTGCATAATTGGCAGTAGAAAGAGTCTGGAACTTGGAGTTGGAAGACCTGGGTTCCAATCCCTACCCCACCCGACCTGTGTGACTATGGGCAAATCTCTTTGGGCTTCTTTCCTTCTCTGTAAAATTGAGATACCTACTTCACAGGGTGCTCGTGAAGCTCTAATGAGATGATAGCATTCATAATATTTCTGCAAAGTTTAAAGTGCTCTATAAATGCCAGTTATCATTTGAACACAAACTGGCAAATGGTTGTTTTTAATGAAGTGCTTACTGTGTTTGGCGCTGTCCTAGGTACTGTGGGAGAATATAGAAATAAGAGCCAGTCACTTAATACTGAAGTTTATGGTTCAATTTGGGAGACAAGATGAATATGAGTTAAATAAAGGTGAACACTAGATATAAATGCAATTAGTGCTAAATGTTATGAGAAGTACAGTAGTTGAAGTAATAGAGTGATCTCTGAGGACTAAATTGGTCAGAAGAGACTTCTGTAGGAGTTAAAACTTAAGTTCAGACCTAAAGAGTGGCTAAGATGTAGAAATTTGACTGACATGATTATAAGTATTTATTTAAAGTATAATTTAACTGGAAATGATTCATTCCCTTTTGCTTTTATCACACTATAAGATAGTACCTTTTTTTCTCATTTACAGAATGAAATTTCTTTCTGCTGGTCATAGCACATTTGAAACTTAGCAAAAATACAAAACAGTTTCCTGAACTTCTTACATACTTTCATTAATTTGAGTTTTTTTGGTGCAATAGGATTGAAGATCTAGAAAAGAAGTTGGAAAGGGTGAAGATCAATGTTGAAATGAAAGCTCTAGCTTTAAAAAGGTAACTCAGGATTTTAAAGATATATATAGAAGATGTTATTTTCTGAATATATTCATTTGATGTAACATCTGGGTGGCACAGTTGAATGTGGAACTTGGAGTGACGAAGACATGAGTGTAAACTTGGCTTCAAACACTCTGTGTCTCAGGGCAAGGCTTTGAACCTCCCTAAGCCTCATTTTCCTTTCTGTTTTTTTTCTTTTTCTTTCCAAAAATATTTATTTTCTTTCTTTCATTCATTCATTCATTCATTTATTCATTTATTTATTTGTTTACTTGCTTATTTATTTATTTATTTGTTTCTCCTGTCTGTTAAATGAGGATAATAATAGTACTCAGCTCCCAGGGTTGTTGTGAGGATCACATGAGATTATATTTATAAAGTGCTCTGTAAACCTTAAAGCGCTGTATAAATCCTAGCTACTATTCTAATCATTACAAATGGCTAGTCATTCTCAAGTAATGAAAAAGAATTGGAAACTCCTATTAAGGCAACATTTTCTAAAAGTATGCAGACCAAATTCTGTTACCAATGAAAAAGAACTATGTGTGTCTTTTGTGTTATTGGAATTTTGTTATTGGTCCTGCTCTTAAGTCTTACCCCATCTCATTGTGCTAAATTATTTGTAGATTAAGTGCAATACCAGTCAAAACCCAATGGAATAATTTGTGGAATTGGAGGAAGTGATCAATCATGACAGTTTCCCAGTACCATATTGTGATGTGAAGGTGATATTGCCAACAGAGCATAAGGGCAGGTCTATTTATGAACCATGCCTTTCATCTAAAGATTAAGCCTAGGTGTATTTGGAGAGTCTCATCAAGGTGGAGGTATGAAGTGATGAGCTTTTTAGGCCACACCAACTTCTGAAGATCTTCTACTAAGCCAAAGCAGTATTAGAAGGAAAGTAAGCAATGATTGACACGCTGTTTCTAATAGCATGTATAGTTCATCTTTTATTTATCATGATATAGTCTTGGTTTTGGTAGCATGATAGTTCAAGATCAAAGCATTTGCCACATCATTTAAAGAAACAGCAACAGAAAGATTTATCGTGTATTCAAGGGAAAATTCACAATCCATAATGCTGTTTTCTCTAGTTGATTTGTCGAAAATGTTTTTCTTTATTGTGTAATAGAACATTTTTCATCATTCCAGGGTCCAGATTACATATGCCCTTCAGAAAAAGCTGGAATCAAAGGACAGTGAATCTCAGTAAGATTTTTCTTTTTCCTTGATTAGATGAGGATAGAAATAAACTTGTGTAAAATCTGTCCAAATATAGTACTTTGGTTTCACAGATTAAAATTAAATGTCTTTCTTTTTTGGTGAGTGGGTAGCTGAACTAAAAGGGAATGGCATTCAAAGATGTGCTCTAACCATTGAAGGAAAAATACCAGTTTATGTGTGTTTTTTTAAAAAGTATATGACTAGTAAATGAGAAAGTTTCTGGGGGTAATGATGGTGTTGGGAAAGGGGAGATAGGTTAGAGAAAGACACAAGAATTACTTCTTTGTGTACACCCAAGATTAGCACAAACTTGATTGACATAGGTATTCCATAGAATGGAGCCGTTATACAAGTGGCATTAGCAGACAATATGACAGAATCCTTTATCTAAATTGTTGGGACTCCCTGGTTGCCTCTTTGAGTGTCACAGGGAAGATGAGGAAAGACATTTGGCAGTTAAATTCTTCTCAGCTTTAATTTCCTTATCTGTAAAATGAGGGAGTTGTACTGGAGCGATGAGTGAGTTTGAAGCTAAATTTGAAGGTACTTCTGAAGGATCTGAGTTTAAAGAGCAGGCAACTAGACAAGAAGAACCAGAAAAGATTTTCCTTGGGCTACATTCATTTGATAGGAGATAAATTTAGTCCCAAACAATCAACAACTTTGTATGAATAAACATTAGGAAAATATCATGTAGATTAATAAACCACCTGGTTTATTGTGGCCTTATTCCATAGCCATCTCAAATTCAGTTTGGCCAAAGCCAAATTCATTAGGTTCTCTGACCCTTACAGTGGAAAAAAGTGTCCTATCAGTGGAAATAAGGCAGAAATGGTGGCTGGTTTAATTTAAAATCCAGATAGTCCTTTAAGATTTAGATTTTCAGGAATTTCCCCTTAAATTTGACATTTTAAAAGACATATATTGTATGGTTTTCATTATTGTTTCAGTGACCAACATTTTTTTCTGATGAAATACACCTAAGATTTGAAGGTAAAAGTCAAATGCCATTTAGTAGAAATTTGCTTTTTTGAAATTAAACTTTGGTAGAGCATAATTCTCCTTTTAAGTGAAGGATTTCTGTCATAGTAAACAGCCTGTTTGATGAACATCAATATATCCCCTTCTCCCAACTGGTTCTTTTGTGAATGAGAAGTAAATTTGTTGTAATTGACATTTTTGTTGTTGTTTCTTGATCAGATTCCTCCTAGCAATTTTGAAGAACATTTTAACTCTTAATGGTTCAATACTGAAAGCACAGCAGGTAAGTATCTTCCATATTATATAACTTATCTCCCTGCGATTTCAAAAGTCACCTCTTTGGTAGTGATTGAGCTTTATCTCTAGTCCTGACCAAAGTACTAACTAAACTCATTATTATTTCTCTTAAGCCTCTCCCTCCTTCCCAATTTTTTTAAACCCTTACTTTCTATCTTAGATTTGATACTAAGAGATGTAAGGGCTAGGCAATTGGGGTTAAGTGACTAACGCAGGGTCACACAACTAGAAGTGTCTGAGTCTGCATTTGAACCCAAGACCTCTTATATTCAGACCATGCAGCTGTTCCTTCTTTTATTCTTAAAAATTATTGCCCTCTAAAAAGCTTTGGTTTATGTGGGTTATATATTTATTATATATTGTTATGTATGTTATTATAAACCAAAGAGTTTTTGTGGGTTATATATTAGAAATTAGATCATGTTACTATTATTAAAAAAAAAAAAAAAAAGGTTTTGACCTTGTAGATTCCCTCAAAAGGTCTCAAGATCCCTAGAATTCCCTAGACCTTATCTTCTATGCCTTAACAAATCCTCTCCGCCGTAGAGTGTAGCCTCATTGGATCTTTCTCTAACCTTTCCTTGTCTCTGAAGCTTTGCATAACTGGCCTCTCCACATATGGAATGCGAGGGTCTCTTCTCCATCCTTTAAAATCCTACTTATCTGTCAGGCCCATTTTAAGTTCCCCCTTAATCAGTCAGTCATTTATTTATCATTTACTACACTTCTTCCCTAATAACTCAAGCCAGTCAGCCCTGAAGTTTCTCCTTTTTTGATTACATCATCACTCATAGCACTAATTGTACCTCATATGCTCATACTCAATTTTATGAAATGTAACACTTTTATTGTCTTAATGGAACTTCTGATTTCTTCACACAGAAAAAGTCTTCTCTTGGCTTTGAAGTTTACAGACTTGTTCCATACTAAAGTTATCTTGTACAGTACTAGGCACATAGTCCTTTAATGCATTTTTTTTTTAAATCCTTACCTTCCGCCTAAGAATAAATACTGTGTATGAGTTCCAGGGCAGAAGAGCAGTAAGGGCTAGGCCAGTGATGGCAAAACCATGGCACAGGTGCCAAAGATGGCACACAGAGTGCTCGCTGCGGGCACTTAGCATCCCTCCCTCCCCTCCCTCCATTCCCCCAGTTCTTTACTAGAAACGCAAAGGGACTTGGGCAGAACTGCTCCCCTCCCCCTTTCTACCATGCCTGATGACATTCCCCCCCCCACAACCAGCAGCCAAAGGGAGTGCACAGGGGTCAAGGTGGGTACCTCACAGGTGGCAGAACTGGAGGGGAGCAGAGCACTCAGGCCACTCCCCTCTCCACACTTGCTGAGGACATTCCTCACTTCACTTGCCCAGCAGCCCAATGGAAGCACTTCCTCTCTTCCCTGTGAGGGGCAAGGGGGAAAGGGTGGAGTGTACCTGGCCCTTGGTGGGGGTAGGGGAACAGCACTTGACCTGGGAGGTGGGTTTAGGGTGGGGCCAGCACTCTATTCCTAAAAGGTTCACCATCACTGCATTAGGCAATGGGGGTTAAGTGACTTGCTAGGAAGTATCTGAGGCTAGATTTGAACCTAGGACCTCTTATCTCTAGGCCTGACTCTTAATCACCAAGCCACCTAACTACTCCTTCAATGCATTTTTAGTTCAAAAAAGTAATTGTGAAGATTGATTTTTAAGTGGGACACTTGCTGAAAGGAACAAATTCATGCAGAGAATATCACCTTAGCATACTTTGTGTAGTCAAATGTACTTGCAGTACCCTGGTGTGGTAGGAACTTACTGCAGAGTTGGAGTCCCAAACATAAATTTCCTGATGATCATTTGGGTGAAGATGTTTCAATTCATAATACAAATAAATTTCTACTATATGGAATTCCTTGGACTACTTAGATTGCTTTATTATATTAAAAGTTTGTTAAAATGAATGTTTCCATGGATGGAGATATATGAACTGATGCCAGCAAACAGAACTAGAAAAAAAACAATATATGTGATGATATGATGGTATAATATTAAGAACAGAAGAACTTGATTGCTTGATTGATTGGTGTGTGAGTGGAAGTAACCAGTCTCAGGCTCAGAGAAGAGTATGGTCATTGGCACTGAGTTTTATTTATTTATAGAGACAGTAGATGTTTTTTATTTTGTCAAAGGGATATATTTCAGAAAGGAAGGTCATGTAAAAACATTCTAAAAAATAAGTGTTGTTAGGAATCACATTCCCATTATGGAAGACTTCAGCTGGAACCAGTGGCTAGGCTTTTCTGTAGTTTATTTTGCTAATTAATTAGCAAGGAAAGAGGAAATGCTTTGAAACTCATTGAAGGAGCAAGTATCACCCATAGATCTGTTCCTTCTTAGAGTTGGTCTTTTTGTGTTAGTATTGGTTTGTTTGGTTGGGTGATTGTTTTTGTTTGTTTTTTTTTTAACCCTTACCTTCTGTCTTAGAATCAATACTATGTATCAGTTCCATGGTGGAAGAGTGGTAAAAGCTAGGCAGTGAGGGTTAAGTGACTTGCCCAGGGTCACACAGCTAGGAAGAGTCTGAGGTGATTAGCTTTTTAGCTGTTCTAGTCTTTGAGATGAGTGAAGTGTTGGTTTGGACTAGGTAGGACCTCCTCTGAAATCTTTATCTGTAAAATCCTATATTTTAATTGTATTTGCTGGAATTATAGTCAGTCAGATCTAGAGTTTTCAGTTTGGGGGCAGCTGGATAGCTCAGTGGATTGAGAACCAGGCCTAGAGATGGGAGGTCCTAGGTTCAAATCCGGCCTCAGACACTTCCCAGCTGTGTGACCCTGAGCAAGTCACTTGACCCCCATTGCCTAGCCCTTACCACTCTTCTGACTTAGAATCAATACACAGTATTGATTCTAAGACAGAAGGTAAGGGTTTAAAAAAATGTTTGAGGAAAGGGCAGCCCAGTGGATGGAGTGCCAGACCTGGAGACAGGAAGCCCTGGGTTCAAATTCAAGCTCAGATACTTCCTAGCTGTGTGACCCTGAGCAAGTCATTTAACCCCAATATCCTGTGCCTTACTACTCTTCTGCCTTAGAACTGATACTTAGTATCTATTCTGAGGCACAAAGGTTTAAAAAAAAAATAGGTGGGGATCTGAATGATGTGCATCAGTGGTGACACTAAGTCATGCCCTAAAAATAAGCATCCTTTTAATCTTCAAATTAAAATCTAGTTTGTTTTTTAAAATGCTAAATAATGTTAGTTTTTCCTTTATTAAGAGTTTTGTTAGTAAATTTAATTCCTAGTTTGATCCTTAGTCAGAATTAGTTCTGTTGGAGAGGCAATGTATGTGTAAGCAGTGGGGGTTGAATATACAACAGGATTTCTGGAGTTTTTTTTTTAAACATTGATTACTATTCATTTTTAACATGGTTACATGATTCATGCTCCTACTTTCCCCTTCGCCCCCCCGCACACCCCCCACCCATGGCTGATGCACATTTCCACTAGTTTTGTCATGTGTCCTTGATCAAGCCCAATTTCCAAATTGTTGGTAGTTGCATTGGTGTGGTAGTTTCGAGTCCACACCCTCAATCACGTCCACCCCGACCCATGCGTTCAAGCAGTTGTTTTTCTTCTGTGTTTCCTCTCCTGCAGTTCTTCCTCTGAATGTGGGTAGCGTTCTTTACCATAAATCCCTCAGAATTGTCCTGGGTCATTGCATTGTTGCCGGTACAGAGGTCCATTACATTAGATTTTACCACAGTGTATCAGTCTCTGTGTACAATGTTCTTCTGGCTCTGCTCCTTTTGCTCTGCAGCAATTCCTGGAGGTCTTTCCAGTTCACATGGAATTCCTCCAGTTTATTATTCCTTTGAGCACAATAGTATTCCATCACCAG